>NW_014040555.1:133533-147460 GCF_001186125.1 Sphaeroforma arctica JP610
TTTCTTAATTATATATATATATATATATATATATAAATAACATATATATATATATATAAAACATATATACATTTATATATATATATGTATTCATATATACACACACACACATATATATATATATATATATATATATATTATATGTATGTATATCTATATATGTGGATATGGTTTGGTGCATGGCTGAGAAGCTATAGATTTGACGTCATGTGGTATCGTTTCGACGAAGGACGATGCGAGTCGCGGTGCACTGTGTATAACACACAGTACGCCAAAAACATGTGATATATAACCATACCCTTGATTGCTAATTGAGTGTTGGTTCACTTGTATATTCCACGCCTCTATTCAGAGCAACTAGTTGCCGAAGCAAAAAGAACACTAGCATGTATCTTTGTTTTGTAAAGAGTGGCATATGTATACCTTTCAATACTGCCTGTCTGATTTGAAGGGGGGGGGGGGGATAAATTAGTAATCGACCTACCGGTCGATACTGTCTCACCCCGTTACATGCAACTTAAATAGGAAATATTAGAGTTTATGAATCCGACTGACTCATATATGTGCATCATTCCGATTGGAAATATAAAGCCGTTCATATCTGAACGATCGGGTTTTATACTATTTAGAATAGAAAATAATTGACCATTATATCAAGCCAAGCCAAAGAACAATACACCATCTGTATTTAGTAGTTCCGTATCGTTTAACACTGACTCGCCCGTTCATACTATTCAAAGTAGAAAGTAGTGTATCTTTATTATCGGTTAATCGTAGCCGTACGCACTTGCATTTGGAGCAGGAAATATACCAACTCCCGACAGAATATTCACAGCTGAGGAGTTACTCAAATACGACGGACGCGATCCAGACACCCCAGTCTACATCGGCTTCAATGGTTTTGTATACGATGTGGTAAGTTAGTATATGCGTGTATAGGTGTGTCTTGACATCATTTATGAAACGATTGTAGATATATATTGTTGGTATGTAGTATATATATACCTATGTTTGCGCGTTTTTCTGTGTGTGTGTGTACAATATTTATATATATTGTACGCATAGTATATAAGATATACCCACATATATACACATTGTCTATGTATGCTTTCGATGGTACTTTCTTCTATGTTTGTGAATGACGGAACAAAAGCTATTAGTTCGACCCTCGTACATGTTACACTCTACCGAAGTGACATCAGTAGGCATAAATTACCCTGGCGTTCGAAGTGACTTCAGTACGCATAAATTGCCCTGGCTTTCTATGTCTCTGATATATCTCCGGCAGTGAGTTTGAGGTGCTGACGGGTGCTGTGCCACAACCAACTGCTGCCGTACTCATCTCAATCGAGTGTCAGTGTCATCTGTAAATTGATATCTACTTCTGGATGCATACTAGTATGCAACTGACTGCGTGACGGCTCCTAAAGACCAGTGCGATTGAAGAAGTACACCCCACTAAGCATTGCATAGTGTTTAGTAGTGCTGCTTATGAAGTCAAGCCATGCGTATTCCATTCCACAAAGCATTGCATAGCGTTTAGTAGGGCTGCTTGTGAAGTCAAGACGTGCGTATTCTAATCTCGCTCGTTGTGCATTGTGTACGATGGTGACTATAAATGCACGAGAAGGTACGGGTGTGGTTGTCGTATAAGTGTGTATATATTTAGTAGATCTTTGCCTGAACCATTGCTCGTACAGGTTTACTTGGTAGTACTGTGCCTTAAATTAAAGGGTTTGGTTCAGGGCTGTATCATCACACACAAACGTATTTGCTATGCGCGGTCAGTGGCACACTTCGTCACACCCTTTGGTCTGTTTATATTTTCTTTTATGTCTTCCGAGCTATCACGTCCTGTGTTTGTTGGTCACAGTACGGCCATAACCTATTTATGTGTGTCCACTACGCTCGACCGCATATCACGGCATTCAGAAGTATTTTTCGAATATAGTTCTGATCTTGATACTCTTCTTCCCGATTTGGCTATTGTATACAGAGTGCGGGTAGGCAGTTTTATGGCCCCGGTGGCGGCTACGCATTCTTTGCTGGCAAGGTACAACTCTTTATGTTTGAGTTAATGCCTGTTCATAACAGTATGTGTATTCGCAATTGGCTGTTTTTGGTTGTTCATGAGATGTTTGTTGACCCCTGGGACTTGAATCCATAGCCTATTTCCGTAGTCTGTCCTCTGTCATCCACATTACTATAATGCAATTGGTGTCCGGCTGTGTGTTTGCAATCTAAATTGGTCCGTGTGCATGTATGTGGATTTCATTCACAAGTTAAATGTATGCGTACTAGTGTGTTTGTTTGGTGTCTGTGTGTGTATACTATTGGGGTTCCACACCGTGTAAATGCAAACAAAGTATACCGTACACACAGCTAGTATAGAGATGTGCATTGTTATTCGCTAACAATTATGTGTTCGTTCATCCCGAGCATATGCGCACTGCACGCGACATAATATGTACAGCTGGAAGTACCGGTGTGTGTAGCACTGTACCCATAAAACGCTAATTAGTTGAGTAACAAATTGGTATGATTTGGACGGATGGTTCATAAGTCCTCAACATATATGCACTCGACATAATGAGACTCGTGTACACCCCGAGAGGGAGAAGTTAGGGAGCATTCACTACAACACACTTGACCATAAGCTTATGCATATCTTCTAATTCCTTCTAATTGGGAATGACTGGCGACATGCCGAATTCCGACACTTGTAACGTACCTTAGCATTGCTGGATCTTTGCTAACCAATTCCAATTCCCAGTCTCCATGTTATACTTGAGTCAGCACTAAGTCCACATTTTCTTTCAAAATACTTCAAATGTAGGATGCTACACGGGCGTATATCACCGGCAACTTCGCAGAAGATCTTGTTCCGAATGTCGACGGTCTAAGAGAAAATCAACTCAAAGAACTTAAAACGTGGCAAGACTTCTACGATTCACATGCCGATTATTTCCGAGTGGGAAATATGGATTATAAAATATTGGAGAGCGATACAAAACCCGAATCGGAAGAAGCGGCGGCCGACAATGCGGAAGGTGAACCAGAGATGAGTACGAAGGAAACGAAGCCGAAAAGCGAGTTATGAATAAATTAATACCAAATTAGCCTGTTTTGAACCACATTATGAACACAGGCATCTTTTAACAATTTTACTTATAAAATCATCACCGGTGTACGCGCAATTTGTAGTTTCTCACATATGATGCAAGCCTTTTGTGCTTTAAAAGTATAGCTGTCACTGACATAAACTTGACACCTTGTGGAATCTCTAACATAGCCCACCGGAAGAAAAAGATTCACACACATGTATAGGTACATGTAGTCATACATATTCGTATACACTGAATATCTCTAGACATGGAGAGTAAAGTCGAAACCTTCAATGTGCTGACAACTTCGATAGTTACCTTGTCTTTTACTATCAAGTGATCAAACAATTCACTGTCGAAATCTGTGGTGGTGTTTAATTCTTGTTGGCAGCCCTATTTGTCTACGTTTTGCGTGTTTTCAGATTTTGGCCTGTTAAAAACGCCGTGTGTAACATCAAACACTTGGCTGTGTATAACATCAAACACTTGGCTGTGTATAACATCAAACACTTGGCTGTGTATAACATCAAACACTTGGCTGTGTATAACATCAAACACCTGGCTGTGTAAAACATCAAACACTTGGCTGTGTATAACATCATACACTTGGCTGTGTATAACATCAAACACTTGGCTGTGATAACATCATACACTTGGCTGTGTGTAACAGCATACACTTCATACTAATTATTTATTTTGTACATCTTGGTACTTTCGGATTCTGTTTGATACGCCCTATCCATGCCATACCCATTGGCTAGACACTGCAACCAGCAATCAGAAGTAAACTGCTGAATCATCTCCTATTGGTCTTCGTTTGCCTTACGTTTCTTCTGCAGTAAGAAGACTCTGCCACCCTTTCTCTTTCTCGAACCATCCCCCGCATCCCCGCCTTCCATATTTGGGTCGTCACCTTCCTTATTAGGCCGATACCTACCCTCTAACTCCTGTACAGTCTTCGCCGAACCCACAGCCTTGTGCATACTCTCGACCAACTCATTCCTGATAGCCTCAGAGACAGGCCATTTCTTGGCTCCTGCATCGTTCTGCAGAAAAAACACGGCCGTGTCATACGAACTCACCCGATACCTCTCCGACGGTCGCCGTTGGTGCTGCTGTCCATCGCAGTAACCATGGTTACTGGCCGTCAGAATAAGGGGCTCGTGCTTGTTGTACGCACTGTTGGAAAGCACTTGCCACATACGCACCTCCTTCCACGCCGGCACAACCACGACAAAGGAGAGGGGCTCCTTGGTCAACGATAGGAGTGCGTTAGCGTGCTCTGCCGCTGCGCACAAAACCTCGGGGACGAAAGGTGGATTCATCTCGAAACTACCTTTGCTCGGATAAAAGTCAAAGAAACTGCCCAGACTACCAAACGGCGAATCGGTATCTGGGAAAGCCGAACAAAACTGTCCATAGCGACAGTTCAATGGTGAGGCGAAACACTCACAATCCACCCTCATCTTATCCTTGAGCACGTCAAAAGAGGCTTCGTTCAACGCTGCCTGATAACCAGCGCCGCCCAGGGCATCGTATCGAGCGAGTACACAGAACACCGCGTCTACAAACCTATCGTTATCGCTACCTTCTTTGTCTACCCACTTGCCCCCGCGTGTGCGTGCGTACAGCGACCGTAGCTTGGCTGCATGCGGTCGCGATAAGCTGAAGAACGGCTTCTTCTTCGTTCGCAGAGAATACGCCAGCAGTGCCCCTCTCTCCTCTACTTGTGCTTGGTGTGTGCTATGAGTATCATCATCATCTCCTTCGACACGCACACCTATACTTCGTAGCTTGTTCTTTACGTCAGCTTTCTTCTTCTTGGCCGGAGTGTTATTCGGCTCAGTATCCTTGTTCGCAACCACATCGCTGCCATTCGTATCCGTACTCGTCGCCGCATCCGTAATCACACCCTCATTCTCCATATCATCATCTCCTTGTACCGCAGTCTCGCTACCCTTTCCACTACCCTCTACAGTAGTATCGTTTAACTTTGCATTCAATCGCACACCCAACGCAACACACTTCGCAGCCGCCTCCTGTGCATCCTCTTCCGACAGACCCCCTAAACGCATCAAGTCCTTCTGTAACCCCTTTTCTGGGTCACTATTGGGAACTAGATACGAAACAACCGTCGCCATAGCACCGCTTCCAACATCTTCCTTTGCCCCTGATTCGCCATCGTCGTCATCATCATCTTTAATGAAGGCAGCAGGTAAGCTCGACCGTGCACACCATCGCTCGTAAGCTAAGAGTGCGGGTACACCACATGCCTGTCGCACAGACTGTCTGAGTTTCTTGACTGCTAGCCATCGCTCCATTTCATTCAATGGCATGACAGCTAGCTTATCAGAGGAGCTTTTAACTCGGGATAAGCCTAATGCGTTCTTATACGAGGTCTTTACCGTGCTGTCCCATAGTGGGGTGTTTTGCGGCCGCTTGTTCCCGTGGAACTGCTTCTTTCCCTCCATTCTGTGTCTGTAGCGTAAGATACGTGTGTATATCCTTTGTGTATATGAGGAACTACATAATACAAATATCCCGTGAGCACATATAAATCAATACCTTTCTGGAAACAAATGTATTCAAAACAAAAAAAGTGCACGTGTTTTCGTAATATTTTATCATGTACGAAGTCAAAATGTAAACACGTTGATATTTCAATATATGTTCCCTAGTATTCTCCATACCTTTACGTATGCATATCTAGTATTGATGTATTTAAGATACATGTAGTCGCTCTCACAGGAAGTTATTCACACAGAACGTCAACTACTTTATATATTTATGATTTTTCGAATACGTCTCGGAGACGATACAAGCACATCACTTGCTATCAGCGACCTATAAAGATATAGCTCATACATTCTACATAGACGTACGGATTCATCGCAAGCTTGTCTGTACATAACCACCCACCATGAGTGTTGCGGGCAACATAGACCTGGATTACTGGGAGGACTTCTTCACTGAGAAGAAGGACCAAGAATACGACTGGTACTGCACCTACAGCGCTATGGCCAAAATACTCAGGCGGCACGTAAAGAAGGGTTCCAATGTGCTTGTGATGGGATGCGGAAACTCGCCGTTCTCTGCCGATCTGTACGACAATGTACCTGACATACACATCACAAATATTGATTTCTCACCAATCTGTATCCGTTCAATGCTGATGAAACATTTACGCGCACGTCCGGGGATGAAATGGCTTGTTCAGGATTGTACGAAAATGCCAAAGATTGCTAACAAGTCGATGGACGTGGTATTGGATAAGGGGTGTGCATACTCCATGATGCGAGACAGGGGTGTGTCTGTGCGAAAGATGCTGCGACAAGTTCGGCGTGTACTGAAAACCGGTGGCATACTGAGTATGGTTACGCTTCTGACCCAGGATTTACTGATGATATTGCTAAGCTCAAAGGAAGCGATATATAAGGGCCAGGGGTACATTAAATTCGAGCTGCTGAAACCTACGTTCAATGAGAAGCGAGAGCCCATACAGCCATTTCACATCACAATGACATACGAAGCACCCGAGTGTGCTGAATCTGAAATGGAGGGTCAAGTGATGGAGGTTGAGGACATCTCTGAGCACCAAGAGGAGCAGAAGATTGTGATTGCATTTGAGCGTGGGGATGGGAGGGGTGTCAATGCGGGCATCGTGGAGGCTGCGTATCTGTTCTTACTTGAGGAGAAGGAACGAAGGGAAAAGGCGTGTAAAGTTGAGTCATAAGGCGGAAAGACAGTCAAGTATAAGTAACTATGTGTTAGTTACATCCGTACAATTGAGATAAAAATCGAGTCGTCACTGAGGGCACACCAGTTACGAGACCTAATTCTCATCTTTTCCAAGCAGTGTACCTCGTATACTCCAAAAACAGCACCAAATATCTATGGGCGACTACTGGTGCCAAGACCATTGTCGGAGGCCGTGTATACCTTCCAACTCGAAGAGAAGGAATGCAGGTAAAGCGCACTTGAACACTTGTACACTTGATTCAGAAGGTACAAGATAGTACGTATTTGTATATGTTAGTTCCACCCACACAGCCTAGAGAGAAAAAGCCAGGCAGTCTGACTACAAGTACTCGTATCATCTTATAGTTATGAGCAAATAGAGGGGGTGATACAGCTCAGTGCAATAGAACCCCTGTCTACTCTGTTCGAGGACAACGTGTCCCTAGTACCTAATATAAAATAGCAAAGATAAGGATTATCTTATAGTCACCAACGTATAAGGTAATCTTATTCCTTTACTACCAAGAAATTAGTTATATATAGGCATAGGCTGTATTATCCCATATTTTGTAGGTTATTAGTGCGATTTTTTTAGTCAGGGGACAGGTTATATATTTATGTATATATATATATGTATATAAAAATATATATCTATCTATATATATATATATATATATATATATATTGTGCGCAAAAGAATCCTTGGCGTATGATTGGCATCCGTACTGAGCCGTACTCACCGCCAAATAGTGAGCGATCATTCAAATAATATCCGTCATTGATGTGCACGGTACTCCGTCTCAAATTCTTAGTGCCGACAGTGGTCTAACCAAACATATGTGCAGATACATTAGGCTTGCTGACTGATAATCATAAGTATACTAATTGGATCGAGTTTTACACCCTTGCCCGTGATCATATAAGCAGCACGCATTAAATTTGTATATTGTAAAACCCTACTTTCAGGATCGCCACCGACCGGGTTGCCACAGTGGTTTAAATTTTGCAAGTCACCCGGACGAAAACCCCTGTGAATGTTGGTGAGCAGATTGTATCTCGAGTTTTTCTCCAACCTTTGTCTAAAAATCAACATATACTTGGAACGTCTAGCAAATGTAAGTTGAGAGCAGGGTTTTATCAGTACGCTCGTTTTGAGAAGGCCACCTTTTACGGCGTCGGAGAAATTTTAGAGGAGCAAACGCAGCCCATGGCAGGCCTGCAGTCATACTAGTGATATACTCATCACTATCGCACAAATCGGAGTTTGAATCTGAAGATACAAACGAATACTCTTTCGCTTGAATGGAAGTTACACGTGTCAGAAATGGCAGTAAAGAGAGATACTCGCACATGTAAATTATACTTGTCAGCAAGGGTAGTGAAGATACCTACGAGAGTACGTCAAGTTGAAATACGACAACTGAACTAGAGCTTGCACTCGCACAGGATTGTATTTAATTTATACGAGTAAATTCTCCATTTACAGAAAAACCTGTGGACACTAATACACCAGTAAGACGTATTTTAACACATGTTTAGTCTATCTACAGAAGACCATGGCACTGACTTTAATATTTTCAAGTGTAAATGTACACACGCACGAGGTACGAACTGTGTTCATTGTTATACAAGCAGCTCTACTATGGAGGTGATACACATTAGATACTGAGTCCTCCGTGTTCATTGCAACTTCAACTGACTCTTCCTCCGAAGCCAGTAGTGGTAAGTAGTCGACTTTGTCACTATATATCGCATTCGCGTCTCCTTCAGATACTGGCTGGTGTATGATGCAACATAGGCTTGTTATGGTGTTGTGACGTCGATCAAAGATATTTTTGCGCACTGCATTATATTTTCTATAGCGTACTCAGTATCACACGAAGCGCTTGAATACTATATTGTCTCCTCATTTTAGGGGTTTTAAAATTGGCAAGAGCATCGCATAACTCGTGAATTTGGAATCCTTTGACGCCTATATTGCACCTGTACAACGACTACCACATGTTGTCCTCTCTATTCGCCAAACTCGAAAGAATCGCTCAATTCTCTAAATTTCGTGGATTTACGATACGTACCACTTGTCTACACCTCCATCTTCTCGGAAAGGAAATCCAAGATCGTCGAGAGCGACGCAATCTTAGACACCGTCAGATCAGAGATATCGTATTGAACACCCACCACGAATTGATGTACTCCCTGGGATAACAACATTAAGAGGTTAGCTGCAATGTATATAGACATATTGAACAAAGAGCGAAAGCCCGACAGAAGGCAGGTAATGCATAGATAACTAAGCCTGTATGGGCACGTCCTCCAATACAGTTTTGGAGACTTAACCCGATTCTGATCCCGCAGGCTAATGATATAGCAGTTTTTAATGAACGATCATTTCAAATGATTGCTCCTGCGATGGTCTTCTGCTGGCAGTGACTATAGTTGATATGAGAGACAGACATACGTAAACGTACTTTAAGCGAAGATTAAGCGGCTACTCTCCGACTTGTGATTTTGTCACATCGTAGGAACCAGTAAGATATTTGAAGACTCGCACACGCAGTATCGAGCGCCACGATTGGTGACTACAGACTTGTATAAGCGCTACACACCTTTTTGTCAAATACTGGATGCAAGGTTAGCAAGTTCGTGAATTCTTCTCCGTCCTTACAGTAATTGGTTATGCTTGTGTGTATTTTTGTTCCATCTCTAATACCCACTCGAAGTTTTTCTACAGCTTCTGGCTCTGTCTTTGGTCCTTGTAGGAAGCGGCAATTGCGTCCGACTGTCTCATCGTGCGTGTAACCTGTCACTCTTGTGAATTCTGTACCAGAAAATGTTGAAATGGTCATATAAATGTATGTGGAAAACCCTTCATGTGCATGAAACACAATCCATAATGTATATCGTTTCAAACTTATACGAGAATACTGGTTGTGCTTAGTCACTGGTCGTGTCGGACTTCGAGTTCGATTTTGGAGTTCAAATTTCTAAAAATAAATAGCAAAGCAAACCGGTATTGCAGACATATATATAACAGAACTTATAAAATGTACATGTCTCCAAGATCTTTGTATGTGCCTTCCACATACCTGAAAATACAAGTTTATAACTAAACAGGTACGAAGAAGTATATAGTAAACTGGTTTGTGAAATAGCTATACACAAATAACGTGTGCAGCACTGATATTTTTCATCCGAGTGTAGTTGAGACTTACCAGGGTTTACGAAGGAAAGGGGGAATGTGCCTTCGGGTCCCGGGTCCTTCACACGGGTGGAGATGGTCACGCTGAACGGAAGCATGTAAGCCATGCAAATGAACTTCGTAAGCCATGCTTGTGTGGGGTCTGATTTGGACACTGACTTCGCCTTTGCCTGGAATGCGTTCAGCTGATTTATGAATTCATCATCATTGCCCTCATTCCTAACTGCGAGGCTGTAAAGAATGTCAAGACACTTGTCATATTAAGCTAGATACGAAAATTTATATACGCAGTATAACATCAAAATATTCAAAATATTCAAAATATTCACCACACTATATTATAGAGAGATGATCTATTGGAAATACAAAAAGCTGGAAAGCAGGACTGCCAATCAAAAATATTAATCTATAGATGAGAAACATTACTATCAAAAGTAAAGCAGAATTCTCAAGTATGTGTATCAGCAAAACGAAGTGATTCTTTCAATGTCAATACTCGCACCCACAGTGACACAATGATTGTTTGATACACGAAAGATAACAAACCTTCTGATGTAGTTGTTGCCATATTTGCTGACCAGGAATCGGGGGAAACAGTCCATAGCCATGAGTGAGAGTATACTATTCTGCACCGTGTCCAACAAACTACCCTCGCCCTCACTCACGTTAGTGTTATTTGTCCTAGTTGTTTTTCTTGACTGTATGGATTTCACGTCGGGATCTTTAGCGTCTGCAACGTCGATGTCATTGGACTTTCCGATAGCATCGTCGATTTCGATGGCGTCATCCAATACCATCTCCCTGATAGACGCGGTATTTGCAGTGTTGATATCATGAGTTCCTTAATGCGCCATTCATCTTCAAGATAGACATAATACCGATAGGACGACGGTTTGTGCCGTGTGCACGTGGCCAGTTGTGAACTGTATTGTACTAGCTGTTATTCCGTACGTATGTGTGCTAAGAGTTTGCAGACCACCTTTTTTTCGTATCTTAAACTTGCATACACAAGACACAAGACTCAACCTAATGTTCCGTATGTATGTATGCCAAGAGTGCGTGGTTCATTCTTGGGTTAAGAGTTCAAAGATACACGACCCAAATGATTCCAAAGATAAATACAAATCATTCACTCAACCCCGGGGAAATACATATCTATTCTTCATACATGCTGTTAATGTTCTTATATGTACTCGCATGTTTTTTTTTCGAAATTTGCGAACAGAGATGCGATTTGTTCACATAGTATTATATACACTTACCTTAGCATGGTCACAAATTGCTGGCGCTCAGTATCTGAGATGTTTAAGGCCTCATCCTGGAAGAACTTTGCCATTAATGATCTTGCGATTTTCTTCAGCTGTTCGCGGCTTTGCACAGTCTGTGCACAAAAAGTAAAATATAATACGATAAGTTCGTTACCACCCATCTTACGGAACTTCCATGCAGGGTAGAAGGTATTCATGAAGTAAGTGAAGCATGGTGGAATGGTTCCTTTACACGAGGATTCCATTTTTCATGGCATCATAGTATCTTTTGCTGCTCGTGTATATCCTTACATTCTACGACTCTATCCCAGGCCAGAACAGCAAGTTCTCAGACACTTACCTTTAAAGACTCTATCTCTAGCCAGAAAAGCAAGTTCTCAGATGCGTATTCAGACTCGAGGAATGAGCGGAATGCATCCAATCCTTCAGGATCTCGTAGGATAATTGTGAGCGACCATCGACGATCGTAAAGCCACGACATGTGTGTAATCCTGAATTTGAGATCAATATGAATGACGATTCTTCTTTTAAGTTAAAATTAGAAGTGTAGCTGCTGCGAAGCTTGCCAATAGCTGACACTAGGCCACGACGATCAGTGGAACACCGAGTGAAAACATTATATGTGAAACACTGAGTGTGGATTCAAACATGCCCAAAACATTTCCATGTGTATCACTAAGTGTGGATTCAAACTTGCCCAAAACATTGTATGTTTATCCGCGATGACGCTTTCCCTTCGGCCCGCATTGTTAATATTTAGCCATTTAGAGGAAACACTTTCAAAATTCAAACTGCAAAAATGATTTAAGAAATAAGAGATGCCGCACCATTGAAGAAATGAAGCAGAGCATACTGACACTATTTCTATCTCTCAGCTTACTCGTTAACAGACCTGAACGAACAGAAGAAACAACTAGTACACAATCGTAATAAAACACGTACGGTAATTGAACTGAACGCTTTGGACCTTTCAACTTACTTTTGAAAATCTTCAGTCTTAAGATCAGAATCTATGGTCAAACCATTGACTGGTACTTTACTTTCACCCCATCTGGCTTTGGCGTAGCGCAAGATCTTGTTACCTTTTTTCTTAGTTTTCTTAGCCGCTTTTAAGGAAGTAACTACATCTGCTGCTTCCTTTAACTGTTCGTACATCAGAAAGGTTAAGGTTACATATCAGCAAACTTGAAGTACTCGAGGAACTTGAAAACTCAATATTAAATTTTTATCGGAATTCACTAAACTTAGCAAGTTGGGTACACATTGTATAAACGACTGACGTCGAAAATGTCGCTGAAAACAGTATCCATACCTGTGGAGAATTATCTTGTGTATCGCCACTCTTCGGTCCTTCAGTCAAGAAATCAGGCACTACGCCAGTTTTGGGTTTGATATCCGCTGTAGCTCCCATTGTATATCAATTGCTCTTAATCTAGCTACCTGACTAAAGCTTCATCAAATTGCCAATAAAGCATTATATATATAGTGGTGAAATTTGAATCATTGAGATTTTCTTGTCCGATTACAGAATTCCCGCTTGGTATGTATGTACACAGTACAGTATGACGGTTTTACTTTCGTGTGATGGTTTATAGTCCGCGGGTTTTATATTCGAATGAATACAGAATGTGCAATAGAAATACGACTATTCACGAGTCATGACCCATCACTCTAGAGAGAAGAAATGAAATAATATGCCTGATCGGACTATTGTCCGTAGGCCGATTCTTTGCACGATTTGAATTAGGCGCAAATGCTGACTTCTGTAGAGTACAGAGTACGGTCTACACTGAGAGTCTGTCAGTCAGAGTTGTTTATTTGTTTATTATTTAAAAAAATATTAAATATGTGATTGAGAAAAGGTTACAGGTTTAAAATATTTATATTTTATTCACGTAAATATGAATATAAATGTACATGTGTACATAACTACATATACATATATAAAACCCAACCCGCTTGGCCGCCTTGGCGTGCCGTAAGGCCGTTATTTATTTTATCCACAGCAGTAACAGGCGGCCAGCACTACTGAGCACTCTGCCGGGGGGTGAGCACTGAGCGGTGGAAAGTTATGTATGATAGCTGCCTGGCTGCCTAAGTATGTAGTATTCTGTATTTACATTCTGAGGCCTTAGCAGGTCTGGAAGAACGCTCCGGCCTCTGAAGTCTCAGCCTCTCAGGCCTGAGGTCGGTCTGCGACTCTGTGCCTGCAGCTTAGCGCCGCCTTAGGCCCTGAGGCCTGAGTCCTGAGCCCTAAAAAGTAGGAGAAGGCTATGAGTACTCTCGAAATTTGATTTTTAGAAGGAATTCAACTTGTGTTTCTTTCTTTTATATTCCTATGCTTCTCATTGTACAAATTTAATACGATGTTTTTATCACTCGTTGACTTTAAAACAACTGAATCGACGTGCATGTAAGTTGAAATTCCTGTAGATTCGAAGCTTTTTCGAGCTATGTATTTACGAGAGACTACGAGAGTATAGTGCAGTGTGTATGCAGTACGCACTATGTATGCTGATTCAAGTTTGGGGGGGGGGGGGGGGTATTTTGTTTTAATAAATTTTATAAAATTGTATGTCTTTGACTATAATATTCACTCAAAAAATATTTTTAACTGA
>NW_014040555.1:147480-150659 GCF_001186125.1 Sphaeroforma arctica JP610
GTACGTACGTAGAGTAGTAGTGTCGTAGTGTAGTAGTGCGAGTACGTACTAGTAGTGTAGTGTGTAGTAGTAGTAGTGGGGGGGGGGTATTTTGTTTTAATAAATTTTATAAAATTGTATGTCTTTGACTATAATATTCACTCAAAAAATATTTTTAACTGATACTCAAAATATTGTACTCCATCACAGACTTTGAGTGAGTTTTTTTTCTTTTTTCAAGCGTACATACATTTGTATTTTCACTATTTTGTCTGGAAATAAAGGCGGCGCTGAAAGCCTGAACAGTGACAACTGCCTGAAACAAGCATAGGTGTAAGTTGGGCAATGAGACTTTTGAATGAACAATGGGCTCATGATAGTGAAATATTGATCTTGGCCCTCGATTCTACTCCTGAAAGTAGAGCAGGCCCAGCGTCCCAGCCTCCAGCCTCCAGGGCAGGCATATCAAAGGTGGCTGACATAGTATAGTGGAGCAATGCTACGTATTCTCATATGTCACTCTACCCTGGCGTGTCAACATTTGAAATCAACCAAACAGATAGTACCCATGCCAAAGTCAGGATATACAAAGGAATATATTCTCACTGGAATATGCTTTAAAGAACGGTCTTTGTGTCTATCATAACCTGTGAAGTACTCTTGTAGGGATTCCTTCAGTTGAGACAGCATCGAGAGAGTGCGAGAGATTGTTGACTGTATATGTACTTGTTGACTGATTCGGCCTAATAAGAACTTAACCTGATTTGCGCAACACGAATGTTCCGACTGCAAACTTCGCGCGGAAAGTAATGATTTTGAGTGCTTATACAGTATATGTAGATATATTACTGTCGCTATAAAAATGGTCATACTTACAAATAAAGCGATGGACTCGATTAAATACCAGTAAATATATTGGCTTTTTCTGACCCGGACTACAGATCACAGGCCAGGTTTAGGTGTTAAATTTAGCAGGGAGGTATAAAAAGGGTTGTCAGCATTGATATAGAGCAATATAGTTCACTTTAGCAGATAGAAAATATACTGTTGTTAGAGAGCGCTCGTGTAATGAGTTTCGCATCCGTTAACTCGATGTAAATACTTGTGAGTGTTTCCCATCACCTTTTTATCTGAAGCACAGGCTAGTTACCATACACAAACCTACAGATGAGCTTACAATTCTTATTTATTGAGTTAGTTGATAAAACATCCCGGCATCGATATTTTTGTGTATATACATTATTTTTTAAACGGACACTATTTACATGTCTGGCGCCTCGTCATCGCCCTCCTCATCATTATCTTCTTCAGGGTAGTCGTCCTCTTCTGGTTCGTCATTGGACTTTTGCAGCCAAATACATTTAAAGTGATTGTTAGTACATAAAACATTCAAAAGAATCCCGTGATAAATATTTCGTACTTGTTAGTACACGGACTGACTTATGTGAATAGATCTTGTCACACCAAGCGTAGCGCTTCGCTTTTAATCAGAGGCAGTATGTTTCGCTATAGTATTTAGACGTTGTCGATTCACACGAATTGCAAGCTAAAATAACGACTCTACTGGCAATCACTTGAAATACTACAATCATTCAGAATAATAGGGGTCGTTTTCGCTTATTGCACACACCTCGTTTTTATCCACGACTTCCACATCATCTTCGTCAACCATACTCGCCTTTTTCTTGTTTGAACTGTCCATCAGTATTGAATCCATACTGGGCTTGTCCTTTACGTCATCTTCACTTTCATCCTTATTTTCGGAAGTAATTAGTGTTTGGCTGAGTAGATTCAGGTCCTTCTCCATCTCGTCCAACTTGTCCTCTACATCATCAGCCACCTTATGAGAGGGTTTGGAAGGAGCTGTGTCTGTGGTTGCTGCTGCCAACTTCTGCAACTCTTGAATCGCCTTAGCTTTGACCATATCAGCTTCATCGGCTGATTCGTCTTTTGATGTGTTTTCAACTGTATCGAACTGACTTTCTTCTGTATCTTTGGTTGCTGCTGCCAACTTCTGCAACTCTTGAATGGCCTTAGCTCTGGCCACATCAGCTTCCTTGGCCGATGCGTCCTGTGATGTGTTCTTAGCTGTATCGGACTGGCTTTCATCGGCATTCTTGTCCGTGTCTGTACATTTAGGATGCGAACTTGTACGTTATTGATTGCAGTATGTATGTAGTAAATTTTTGTTCTCCTTCTGAATATACTTAATCCGAGCATCCTGAAAAGGGATATGTTGAGCCGAAAGAGATGCTTATATACGCTTTTAGACTATGCCGCAAACTCTGGATCTATTGCGTACGAAAACTAAGCAATTGGTACGTATCAACATAGCACTCTCCATGAAGCAAGAACCACGATAAATCAAAACATCAAAACTCCAATCTAGGACTGAGTCAACTGGGGAGCAAAGTAAATATTATCTCACCTGCGTCTGTTTCATTCTCATCATCATCAGCGGCACCCTGTGCATCATCATCGCTCTCGACATCCTTTTCTTCATCATCCACAGCCTTGCTTCCGGATTTGGTCTTCTTGCCCTTCAAGTCAGACTCGGTATCCGCAACTGTCTCTGTTTCTTCACCTTCCTCAGCACTTCCGTCATCGTTTTCTTCATCCTCGTCTGCGTCGGCTTTAGAACCCTTCTTGTCATATTCCGCCTGGTCCTCTTTATCCTTCGTTGCCTTTATCGTGTTCTCCTTTTTATCATCCTCATCGGCATCATCATTGTCACCTTCTTCCTCGACAGCTTTTGATCCTTTGCCCTTGGCTGTTTCCGTTTTGTTGTTATTATCAACTTCGTCTTCGTCCTCGTCATCATCATTCGATTCGACATCAGCATCGTCTTTGCCACTATTTTCAGATTTGACCCTCACAGCCATATCATCTTCATCATTCTCGCTATCATCCTGCTTGACCTTTGATTTCTCTGAAGTGTCATCATCAGCTTCGTCTTCGCCATCACCAATAACATTTTCACCCGCACTCTCCTTCTTAGCATCATCGTCATTGTCAACATTTTTATCATAAATATCCTCGTCATTCTTCTTCTCACTGTTCTCGTCATCATCCTTATCATCTTCATCACCCTTATCTTCATCATCCTTTTCAGCATCATCATCATCATCATCGTTCGCCTTATCATCCTCTTTATCTTCATCATCCTTAGCATCTTCCTTATCTTTTTTATCGTTCTCATC
>NW_014040555.1:151144-156466 GCF_001186125.1 Sphaeroforma arctica JP610
GTTTTCTTGTCATCGCTGTCATCATCGTCATCCTCCTCATCATCATCTTTGTCAGCAGCGCTTTCCTTGTCATCGCTGTCATCATCGTCATCCTCCTCATCATCATCTTTATCAGCAGAGCTTTTTTTGTCATCGCTGTCATCATCGCTGTCATCATCGCTGTCATCATCCTCATCATCATCATCTTCTCCTTTCTGGACTACACCGTCTTCTACATCATCATCGTCATCATCATTCTTAAACTTAATTTGTGTGGCTTTCGTAGAGGTGGACTCACCCTCGTCCTCCTCATCCTTCAATGATTTCTTATCATCACCCTCATCTTCATCATCCTCGTTATCGTCCTCCTCCTTCAATGATTTCTTATCATCACCCTTATCATCATCATCATCATCGTCACTGCCTTCGACGACTTTTTTTTTACTCTAATAGAAGTATATGATGTGGTTTCAAGGCGTAAATATATGTATCATTTGTAAAAGGCGTCAGAAGAAACACACCAGTATGTCTCCTATATATATTATATCTCCACATATTCGATTTACTATGTATAGGTATATCAGTATATCAGTAAGTACTCACATGTGCTTCAGTATATAAGTATGCACATAGGTAAATAGATATACAGTAATATATAAACGTATGTATATAGATATATATATATCTATATAGATATATACCAATATATAGATATAATAACAAAAAAATAAACATAAAAATAAAAACATTAATATATATATAAAATGATAAGAGGAAACTGTTATGCATAGATGTATATACATATGTATACATATATATATACATGTGTACATGTATATATACATATATATAATATATGAATACATCTATCTATATATCTATATATATATATATATATAATTTTATATTTATATGTATGTATGTATTTGTGCATATATATATATATATATTTATATGTATGTATGTATGTATATTGATAAGAGTAAACTGTTATGCATAGATGTATATGCATATATATGTATAAATATATATATACATATATATATATGTGTGTGTGTGTATACATGTATGTATACATATACATATATATATGCATATATAAATATATATATATATATATATATATATGCATATATATATATATATATATGGATATCTATCTATCTATCTCTATATTTATATATGTATGTGTGCATATAATATATATATATGTGTGTGTGCGTGTGTGTGTGTGTATACATAAATATATGTATATGTATATATGTATATATATGTATATATACGACGTAGTCTAAACCATATATATATATATATATATATATATAGATATATATATATATATATATACATATTTAGATATAGATATATATATGCATGTATGTATGTATGTATGTATGTACAGATACATGGGTATATATAATAGATATATATATGCATGTATGTATGTATGTATGTATGTATGTACAGATACATGGGTATATATATGTGTGTGTGTATCTATATATTTATATATATATATATATATATAATTAGAAATATTCTTATTTATTTAAAGTATTTAGAAAAAGAATAAATATATAAATATCTATATATATATATACATGAATAAGTATACATATACATTTACATATATATAAGTCTGCGTGTATGTACAAATATATATATACATTGTATAAATGTATATATATTTCTATACACACATATATATATATATATATATATATATATATATATATATATATATATATATATATATATATATATATAATAATATATATATATATATATATATATATATATACCTACATATACACATATACATATATACATACATGCAAACAAACATACATATACATATACATGTATGTATGTATATATATATATATATATATGAATATATATGTAACACTATTTCTTAGAAATAGAAATACCTCATCTTCCTCATCATCATCATCATCACTGCCTTCATCGTCCTCATCAGCTGATACTTGCTTCGATTTACTGCTGACAGTCACCTTGTCATCATCCTCTTCTTCCGCATCAGAATCGTCTTCATCATCATCTTCGTCATTCTCGACTTTTTTTAGGCTTGATTTCATCATCTACAGGTGTTGAGAACAAAGGATACCAACGTAAGCAATTGCTATGAATTCAACCAATATTCGCAAAGCAGATCATGTCAAATTTATGGTGGGCCTTGATGACGTGTGCTTTTCGACATAATTTTGCGAACGTATAATTGAGTCCCATGATAGTGCGCTTGATAGGGGAAATATATCTGCCCAGCATGCAGACAGAGCAATAGGTATCGAACTCTGTCAATATGTAGATAACCGCAATGGCGAGTGCAAAGTAAATTTGTACAAGTCTGAGCCATAATCACCATTATTGCACGTGGTTTTATCAGCGCTCAGTCTGCGAACAATACAATTCGATGGCATTCATGAACATGATTGGACAACATCGATTCGGATTCTATACCCAATGACTTTATACTTTACGCCAAGAGTCCAAGCTAAATGCAGCAAAAGTGAGATATGAGTGTACCATTCATGTCCCAACTTACACTACAAATACATTTGTTGAAATACTTGACATAAGTGCACAGACAAGGATACTACTCAACAATACGATGCTAGTGCCCGATTAGAGTGAGTAGTACAGATCAGTGCAAAGGAATTCTGCTATGGAACTACATAAATATTTTATATCGAATCGCGAGAATAAAGAACGTTTGTGGTCCTATTTCTAATGGGTTTTTTTCCAGATCACAACTTAACCTTTTACGTTTTTAATACCTTTCTATGTAAAAAAAAAATCTCATTCCCGACTTACCTCATTTTGCTTCTGTGAGATTTTACTCTGCAGCTTCTTGCCTGTGGAGCTTTCCTTGCCATTGAGGTCTAGGCTTTCCTGGGACTACAATAGAAAAACTATTTTTAAGTACATTATATTTGTACCTCAATTCTGAATGGCATATCGCAAGATATATAGTAGCGCTTGTAGGTGAACGACAATTGAAAACTCGACTTGAGAAATCGATACTAGCCAGCATCGTAGAAGGTGCAACTTTCACAAATGCACGAGTACGACTATTCACACCAACAAAATATGCTATTCACTTGGCCGTGTATAATGAACCCCACTTCAGGTCATTTGAAAGTAGTGGCGGTTCTTATGCATGTTTGTCTTGGGTTCTTTATGCACCAGAATTACATGCCTTAAAATGACAATTAAATCACTACATATAGATGGTAAAATAGATGTCATACTCGGAGATATGTGCTTCGCATTGTTTGCCATGATAGAGATGGAGTACGCTAGCATTGTAAAATTAACTTGGGACAGATTTCTAGCCTCGATAAGAACTGAACTGAATCTTACAAATAAAACACCTCTGATCGATCCACGTATCTCTCTTGTGAGAGTTTTATTAGGTACAACAATAGACAGAGCACTATCCAAACAATCTGAGATATTGCACGCTCAAAATGACGTCTATACTGCAAGCCCCTGAAAATATATACTTTAATACAAACGGGAGGCACCCTTCTTACCTCTTCAAACCGTACCAAAGTGCTATTTGTCCTAGTCATCACCCATAGCGAGCATCCCAGGAATATGAATACCACTATCAGAAGCAAACTCTTCTGATAGGGTTTTTTACGCCGCTTGCTCATCGGCTTGAACGATCGTTGCTTTCGATTCATGAATTCAGATGGGCTTCCCATAGTGTCAATATCCAGTGTAGAACTCTCAGGCTTGTTGCTCAACAGTGGTACGCTAGCCTTTTCACTCATTGCACGTAGGCGAACAAACGGAATGAATAGCGCAACTCTGATGGATGTGAGTCAAGGGAATAGACGCCCCTGTCTTTTTATTAATTTTATCTGTACTTTACATAGTATTTAGTGTTCTTTCTCTCTCAAATATTTAGGCAGAGAGCTTGACCGGCAGACCGCCTGAGGCACGGATATGTAAATCACTCGGGAGCTCACTAGAATTGACATATCAGGGGGGTGGGGGGTGGGGCAGGGCCAGAGGGCCAGCCAGCCAGTTTTCTGAAGAAAAAATCGAGATGGCAACGGGCCAAAAGTGGCCGTAACCAAGGGGCAACCGGAAATAGAACTGTAAGATCTTCCAATCCGATTATCGGATTATTTTGTGAGTCATAACAATTGCTTTGTGTGCCAATGTTGTTTGTGTTTGGGCTTGCGCCTTGTGCGGGCTGCGTTTTTTGTTGTTGTTTTTTATACTTTTTATATTAAAAAACAGCTTCTCTTGTCCGACGTATTCTGTTTTTTTGGAAGGCTACGATTTTTCCGTTCACTCTCATATTTTTACTTTTTTATTCTCGCTACTCCCTAAAATAGTCATAGTAGAGAGATGTTGATAATGGTATGAATTTACGACTCTACGGAATACGGAGTTACGGACTATGGTGCGCCTAATGTCTGATGAGCGATGCGTCGACGACCGACTTTATCGAAATTGACCATTCAGCATACATACGAACTATGTAAATAGTAGAAACAGTCTACGACTCTACGAGTCTGGGTCTCTGACTATTTGGCGCTCTTCGCCTCTGCGTCTCTGCGTCTCTGCGTCTCTGCGTCTCTGCGTCTCTGCGTCTCTGCATCTCTGCATCTCTCCAATATAGATACACCGAGCCGCTGACGCTTTATTAGTAGTTATACGGCACATGTTGTTACGGGATTTAAATACCGAAGTTGAATAGAGGAATTTGGACTAAGACTTTAATAATACAATATGTATGGTGAAATTGGGCAGTTCCGGGGTGGCCCCGAATACCGCACTACTCTAAACAGGCCCTGGTCCATGGAAGGTATTAAGATGAATTGTGAATCTTTGTTCCTTTCGTGGGTGAACAAACTTAAACGCGACACACACTAGTATGCACACGTATGAATGAATGTGTCTATAGCAAGTAAATAGACAGTTCAACAATACACGGAGTGCTCGTGTATGTGAAAAAAAACTTTGGATAGGGGAGCAGATAATATGTACGTCCTTACACAAACAAACAAATATGTATCGGAGATATATATATGTATGTATGTATGTATGTATATATATATGTATATGTATAAGTATATATATATATATATATATATATATATATATATATATACATATATACATATATGTATATATATACATATATATGTATATATGTATGTATATGTATATGCAAGTATATGTATATATATGTGTATGTATATGTATATATATATATATATATATAGTGTATTTATGTACGTAAGTCGTATGTAACTTCGTATAATGTATGCTATACGAAGTTATTACGGTCTTTGTAGGAGG
>NW_014040555.1:156486-166441 GCF_001186125.1 Sphaeroforma arctica JP610
TATATATATATATAATAGAATAAATAGATATATAATAATATATGTGTCGTGTCGTCGTGTGTGTGTGTGTGTGTGTGTGTGTGTGTGTGTACATATTTGTTCAGAATATCGATATATATATATATATATATATATATACGTCTGTGTGTGTATATATATGTATATATTAATTATTATTAGAATTACTATTATTACTATTATTATCACTATATGATAGTATTTATATTTATATATATATTTATATGCATATACATATAAATGTGTGTGTGTGTGTAAACAAAATTTACATATATGTATGTATATATATGTGTGTGTGTGTGTGTGTGTGCTTACATAATATATATAAATATATATATATATATATATAAATATAAATATAGATGTATAGATGCGTAGATATATATGTATATTTATATGTATATGCATGTGTGTACATATATATATATATATATGCAATAAAATGTAAAATTATGTTTACACTGTTACGTATTACTAGGTCGTAGATGTATGGGTTTGCGTTCATAAATTTGTTTGCATGCATCAAATATTGAATATGGCTTCTATGATTACAAACGTATTTATGTGTGTGTACATGTGTTATGCATATCAACTTTTGAATATGTATGTAGATGTATATGAATATATATATATATATATATATATATACGTACAAAGGGATATGAATATAATGTATTTATATTTGTATGTATATGTGTGTGAGTGTGTATGTATATTGATATGTATACATGAATATGTATATATATATATATATATGTGTGTGTGTGTCTGTGTCTGTGTGTGTGTCTGTGTATATTTTTTATAACTATATATGTGTGTGTGTGCGTGTGTGTGTGTAGATATAGATATGTTTTCATATATATGTGTGTGTGTGTTGTGTGTGTGTGGTGGGTGTGTGTGTGTGTGTGTGTTTGTATACTTAAATGAAACTTGAGAAATTTAAAGAGACGATCTTCTGAAGGACATGTTTCGCGGCTTGTATTGAATATACATATATATTAGTATATATAATATATATATATTATATACATATATATGTATAATAACACCCGTATATATGTATGCATATGCTTTTACACATACATGTACAAGGTTTTTATATGTTGATACAAAATATACGGTTGCAAAGGGGCCTTCTCGTACATCTATAGATTGCAATCTCATCTGCTTATTGAGGCGCTGGTTAAGGTTTTTAAGTTATGTGACATAGTGTTCATAGTCACACTTCCATCCTCTCGGAAATGAAATCTAAGATAGGTGAAAGTGCTGCAAACTTGGCCAATGTCATTTCAGACACGTCGTACTGGACCCCAACGATGAATACGTGTTCACCCTGCAATACACAAAAAAAAGTATTGAAAATAAATATCAAAACACGACGCGAACTTTCCTCAGAGCCTGAGGCACTGTCATACTGATCAAATCTAAGACAGTTGCAATAGGCGTGATGAGCTTGTCTTGTAGACCGTTCATACAAATGCAACCCCGAACAATTGACAACAGTTCTAAGCGCATTGTGGTAATAATCATATGCTGAGTGGCTTTGCTACGGACGTTATTAGACACTACACATGACAGCACCTGTATGATCGCACACACCTTTTTGTTGAATACTGGATGTAGTGTAAGCAAGTTCTTGAACATTTCTCCGTCCTTGCAATAATTAGTAATGCTTGTGTGTATCTTTGTTCCATCTCTGATAGCCGTTCGAAGTTTCTCTACGGCCTCCTGTTCTGTATATGGTCCTTGAAGGAACCGACAATTCCGTCCTACGGTCTCTTCGTGCGAATAGCCTGTTACTCTGGTGAATTCTGTACCAGAGATTATTGAAATGTGGATATAAAAAGGATGCAACAGAGTGCATCCATTTCTACTTATGCCTGCGAATGCAGATATCGTGCTTGAACGCTACAACTGTTGAGAACAAAAATCAGAGGAAGGTCATAGAATAATACTTGCGAGTCATGAAGTACCTCGCTAGCAAGGGGCCAACCCAACCTGTCAATTTATGAAACACGCGAGCGCGTACTATAAATATGCTTCGCTAGGTTTATCTCTGTGGCCCTGGACATATAAGCATGAACAAATAAAGCAGGAAATTAAATTTATAAAGCATACTAGTAACCTATACCTACGCATACAATCACCCATACCTGCCCATGCATTCACCTATACGTGCATAACACTAGGTGCTGCTTTAAGCCAAACCCGGTTTGTGAGAGTATTCTTGAGACATACCAGGGTTGACAAAAGACAGTGGGAACTCGCCGGCAATTCCAGGATTCTCCACCCGGGTGGAGATGGTCACACAGAATGGAAGCATATAGGCCAAGCATATGAACTTTGTGAGCCATTCCTGTATGGAATCCGGCTTAGCTACGGACTTCGCTTGTGCTTGGAATGTTTTCAGTTGGTCTACAAATTCTTTATCATCGCCCTGATTTTTCACCGTGAGACTATAAAAATAGCGAAAGAAGCAAACCTGGTAAGCATAACATGATGCTGAACTATTATATATCACACTATGCCAAAACGAGGATAAAATAAGTTGTAGTGCATCACTGGTACTTTTGTGCCACAACACTCATTAACGATTATCAACGATTATCTTTAGTTTCCATATCAGATGCATGGCGTTGCGGATATAAACCCTGTCCTAGACATGCAACAGACAGAAGCAACATAAACTTCGGAAGATACAACTGAACGCATCGGGAGCTGCAGGCATTCAACCCAGATACTGCCACTATTGGTACGTACCTTTTGATATATTTATCTCCAGTATTGCAAACCAAGAATCGAGGTAAGCAGTCCATAGCCATAAGTGACAGTACACTATTCTGCACTGTGTCTAATAAATTGCCTTCGCCTTCGCTGACATTGCCATTCCTTGCTCCAACATAATTTTTCGCGTACGCAAATTCGATGTCATCATCACTGTTATCTTTAATTTCGATCTCGGTAGCCTGCCTGACGGAATCGTCGATTTCATTTGTGTCGTTTATAACCATATCCCTGATGAGTGCGATGTGAACATTGCGAATGTCTTGAGTACGTCAGGTATGCCAGTAAGGTCCCGATTGATACTAAATTAAAATGAGAGTTTCGATCCTTTGTGATCAATTTACTCTTGTTACATTAGTATGTCGTTAGAATGATTTTGTGCATGGGTTCACTACCAACAACTAACACGCGATAAACGCTCTCTTGTGAGCTGTGATTGTACAATGTTATCACTTACTTGATGGACAGATACTATAAGTGGCTTCCAAGGTCTGATTCAAACGCCTTATAACAAAAGATAGCTATCCCCGCACTCAGATACAAAAAAATACCAATTGCACTATCATTCGGATGATACATATCAAAATAATTCTGGGACAACTTTACCTCAGCATAATCGCAAAATCATGACGCTCCTGATCTGATATATTGATAGATCCTTCATTGGAGAATCTGTCCATTAGTAATTTCGCTATTTTCGTAAGCTGTTCGCGGTTCTGTTCAGTCTGTTTTAAACCCAAGTTTGCAAAGTGTAAACAATAGTATCGTAAACATTTTGAAATATTAAAACTGTGCACAACATACGCGTCGTTTAGCTTTCCTTACACAAAACCAAACCCCCACAGTGACGGTACTGACAGATCATAAGCTTTTCTCGACAATGTCTTTCAAAATTGTGGTACAGCAATCATACCTTCAAGGATTCGATTTCCAACCAGAACAGCAGATTCTCGGAGGTGTATTCTGATTCGATAAACGCTCGGAATGCAGCCAAGCCGTCTGGGTCACGTAAAATGCGGGTTAACGCCGAGCGTCGATCGTATAGCCATGACATGTGCGAAATTCTGTAACATACACAGAACGATATGAAGGTGTCTGAGCAACATGCAGAATATGCAACCTGGTAAAATGTTGCTACCGTGTGAATATCATGCCATGTAGACAAGCAACAGCTCACCGCGACAGAATAGCTGCGATACAGGAACTAATCAGGCACGTCAACTGATAAGCTGTATTGGTAATCGATAGTACACGCGTGCGCGATAAATACTGTATATACGAATAGAAGTGGTAAACGCTATCTTGTTAAGGGTATCAATACAATTGATAAAACATATCAACTATGAATGCATAGTAGTGATCCCAAAAAAATATACCGACAATAGTAGTAAAATACTGTGAACAAGACAGGAAGTTATGAAATGTTCTACAGCCCTTGCTTTATTGAGCCAATGAAGTATCATATAAATGCGCGAAATACTGAGTACCTCATCTAAGCTTAGATGAGATATGGACAACTTTATCATCATCAACATATACAGATCCAGATACACAAAGGCACGACATACTCCTGAGATTTCTCATTTTTTAGGCCAGCATCGAGAGTCAGTCCGATGGGCACCTTACTTTCACCCCATCGAGCTGTGAAGAAGCGCAAAACACGGTTGCCCTTCTTCTTGTGCTTCTTGGATATCGATACAACACTTTCCACATTCTACATCGTATATACAACCAAAAGATGAATGCGTCGAAGTTGGAAATCTCAGCAACGTCCACTACGACACGTTTGTGTCCCGTCGGCAAGAAATATAGCGCTTCTGACAAAAAGGAACATGGCCACCTTAATTCCTGAAAACAATTTAATTCCGCAGGTAGAAGATGCACCTACTTATGATGTATACCATAGTCTCGAAAATTTACACACCTTCAGGACGTTATTTTGGGTGATTCCGCCCGTTGGTCCTTCATTCAAAATGTCTGAGACTACTTCAGTCTTTGCTTTGTTGCCAGTGGCCGGCATTGTATATTTATACAGCTTTTCGAAAGCCCGCCGTACCTTAAGTGGGGGATAAATGCACTGGGATTTTATTTATGATCTACCTGCCTTCATTATAAATATGCTGCTGTCACTCTGCCTTCATTAATCATTATGTGCTGCCTGCATTAATCAATATGTGCTGTCTTCATTAATCATTATGTGTTGCTGCCACTGTGCCAGCCTAAAAAAAAATTGCCGTTGCAAGTGTATCGATTTTTTTTATTGATGTTTTTTTTTAAATGTATGTTTATCAGAAGATACATATCAGATAAGGAACTGATCAACACAGTGACCCCAAACATTAGAGTGAGAGTACTGATGTGATTGATAATAATCAACGAAAGCGCCGCGGTGCAGCACCTAAGATGTAAGAGATATTTGTTAATGGAATGAAAGAACTAGCACAAGTATAGAAAGGGCAAGGTAGTAGTACGTAGAAACGAAAGCAGGTATATAAAAATACACATGCGGTAGGGTCACTTACAGTCGAACACAACGTTGACCTATCAACCAATGAAAATTCACTATACTAGTCTTCTGATTAAAATAGCCACAATTTTCACTGTAAGTCGTTATAATAAATACTGACGTCTGCGTCTGGCTGCTGACATTATAATATTTCATTCGCCCTAGTCTGTACCTTTCTGGGTGAAAACTGTCCTAGAAAGTAACAGTGGTTGACATTGAAAGAATACCAAGTTTTGCATACATTTTCACATGGTTACTTATGGCATAACAAACTACCAACAATACGGATACGTGTTCATGTCCTTGGAGGCAAGTATATTAGATCTGTGCACAGTAGTAGCTATATGGTATATATTGTCATGTGGCTATGAGCCTGCTATTCAGTTGTGAGATAGAGCACGCTATGGGCACAAGATGTGAGAGATTGCACATGGGCATACAGCACGGCGTGACAGCCTGGCATGATTGCGGCGGATATACAGGTTGTAGATGGCGTTGGAACAAAGCTATGTGCATAATGGGCGACATCTACGGTCTATTAGATATACGAACTATTTGCTATGTTTTTATGTGCTTGGTAGTTTAGACATTGTGTATGACAATAATGTTCAAACACAGGAGGTAAATCAAACTTTGGGTACAAAAGGAACTGTCAGAAGACAGAACTACCCAGTTTGTTTGATGTTTATGTGGGAAAATGTGAGTTACTAGCGAATTTGAATTGATTCCTCATGTCAATATATGCAGAATGAAACCGAACATAGATTACTGGCAACGAGACACGCTGTTGCAATGATCTAGTTGCTACCCTGTATCCAGATCTCATTTGAAATGTGAGAACTATTTTGCATCGTAAATGCAGCGATATCTACAGCTTTTGTGTCCCACGGGATGGACTATTTCCTACGTTT
Source organism: Sphaeroforma arctica JP610 (assembly GCF_001186125.1). NCBI lineage: Eukaryota > Ichthyosporea > Ichthyophonida > Sphaeroforma > Sphaeroforma arctica. The sequence goes on from NW_014040555.1 coordinate 162,706, forward strand.
GGTCCCATAGAAGCTTGCAGGACAACCAGGATGTTGCTGGTTATTTCAGCCTATGTATATCACAGTTGCATTGGGTGAACCAATCGCTGAGGAACATACATTGAAGGTAATATACTTAAAGAAATTAAAAATGAATAAACCCCTTCAAGACCATACTGCCCACCGCATAGAATACCTGGCTAAATGGTGGGGGCACAACTGGGAGAAGAATTGAATTGTTGAAAGTCTACGGATGTCACACCGAATAATGCTGAAGCAGGGATGGATTATGTGCTCTCCTAACACTTTACGACCGCTACAAAATCGTTGATGATGATCAAATATTGAAAGAAGGACGCTTATGTGGCATTGTTGTAAACTTCTAGACGCTATCGAAAAACTGAGCATAGGTATACTGTTATTTATTTTAAAGGATATAAGTTTACAACATTGTATGTACATATGGTATGGCTCTCATAGCCGTTGTAGTGGTTCGGAAAAGATTGATTTGAAGAAGTGGTCAGTAAATTCCCGAATGAAGCTTGGGTCAAGTAAGTCGATGATAGAGGGTATGCGTTGGGTCAATTCAGGACGGTGCTGACAAAACAACTGACACCATCGAGTGTGCCACGTATTCAGCTTGCTGGCCTACTAAGTAGCGTACCCACATTTGTGGTACGGATCGGGTCTGCCTTGTGTAGTGCCTTGGAATGGGTTAGTGCAGAGTACAAAACATCAAGTAGGTCCAGGTTATCCGACATGATTCGGTTGGGGAGAGAGTTTGGGGGTAAAAAATAAACGTACTCTTAATAGTACGAGGAACTTAAATTTCCTAAATGGTTTTCAGCGTTTTTATTAATTAATACCTTTTCCACTTTACATATCATATATTTGGGCAAGGCCATTAAAAGACCACAGTAAAATATCAAACATAAGATTTGGTCTAGCTCTATTAACAGAACTATATTTACTTTCCAAATCTATTTATATCTGAATACTTCGGTAGCGAGATGGCTCAGCCGAATATGGGTTTCTAGGGACTTTTAGCGCTACCTAGTTTAACCTCCGATCAGCCAACCAGATGTGCCAGTCTGATGAAGGCTAAGTCGGTAATTCTTGGTAAGTATAAAGTTATTGGTTAAGATAATAACAAAAGAGATCAAGAGTATTTTCTTTTTCTTTTTACTATTTTTTTCTAAAGATAGGATTTTATGAGTCTCTCGGATTCGCCCCAACGAAATATACAATAGTTTCTCATAGAGCGACAACGAAACACTAAATAAAATCCCTTCGGCGAAAACAGTACTGAGAGGATTATATATAGGCAATGTCTCAGCCTCACAATCCCTCAGAGTATTGCTGTACGAGGCATACCTAACTTTACTAAAAGTCTCATTTCGTTTATTTACTTTGAAATTTGCACGATACTTAGAATTTACCTACGCGATTATTTATTCTAAGGCATTAATATCGCTTTGATAGACCAAATCTTACACATTTTAAAGTTAGCAAAGGTATTAACTACTTAGACTACTTGAACGTAAAGGTAGATAACTACCACAATATTTTTTTCTTTTCTTTGTCCAAGCTAGTCCTTAAGAGACGAGCCAGTAGTCATAAGTTAAGATTATGACCAAGAAAGACAACACTCCTTCTAAGAAGCGTAAAGCTGAAAAGAAGAAGATGGAGAGAGAAACCGGCAGATAAGGATATAGCCACTCCGCTTAAGGAGACTACTCCCACTGATAGAGCCCGAGGGCCAACTATTGCCTCAACTTCAAAGTTTGCATTTACGAAACCAAGAAGTGAGACAAGAGATACGTCTCAAGACGCCCCAACCCATTCTTCTGACGAAAATCAGAAAGGAAAGTCCCCAATTATGAGGGCGTCCCCAATTTTAGGGAACAAGGACAAAATTATGGAACCAGAAGAGGAGGCAAGCTCAAGTGGCAAACCCGAATCTACGTCCAAGCCTACTAAGCCAACGCGCATAAGTAAGTTAATTACTGAAAACGTCGATCTTAAGAATCAGATAGCCACTATATGAAAGACTTGACCGTCGAACATGCAGATCAATTACATATATCAGGAAAACATTCACAGCACTTACGCGAGCATGTTCCCCTGGGCATTACTGAAGCCCTACAGAAGTGGACAGAACGTCGACAGGCAAATACGCCCAAAGACTCAAGCTCTACGCCTGAGGTATATGATCCAGATGTGCTCAGCGTCTCTATACCTTACGCGGCACTACCGCCAGAAGTTCAAGCTAATTACTCGCCTGTTCTGACACCCGGCCGTGAGTCACCCGTCCTCGAGGGTATTATAGACCCAGAGGCAGGTAGAAATAATCCGCCATTTTTACCCAATTGGGATGATAACCGTCGGACACCAGTTAAGACTGGGTATGTTATCCAGACGCATAGATCTCCCAAGGTTATAATACCAACCGCTATCCGTAGAACAGAGCACTGAAAGGCCTCTACCATGGATTTTACAAGGGGTAATAAACCCGCTATCCGTAGAACAGAGCACTGAAAGGCCTCTACCATGGATTTTACAAGGGGTAATAAACACCCCCGCAGACGTGTTAACGAAGTCGAGTTTAATCGCTTCGATCGCACAGCATTACACCAGCCCGCAGAGGATTTCCACTCTGACGAGGTGACCGACCTTAATAAATCGGTCGACAATTATACCATGAAAATGGAAATCGCCCATGATGCACATCATGCTGGTGATGTAGCATACTATACGAATATGATTGCAATTAAGCAAAAGCGCATATATCAGTTACTTCAGGCCCAACGTGGACGAGACCACAGGGACAACCAGAAGTACAAGGGACAGATCAGTCGACTTAAGTCGAACTGGGATGCCAACAGCAAGCAGGTCGAGTTTATAAACAACCATGACCTCGACACGCTCACCCATACGCTTAATGCGTTTACGGTCATGCTGGAGACGAATGATATCGCTCCCCAGCAATGGATTTCTACCTTAATGCAGACGTTTGACCCTACAGGTACAAGTTATTTGATCCTGCAGCGACACCAGCATAAGCTAGACACTTGTCGTGACTGGCTAGCTGTGTGTTTGTTGGTTACATCCTTGTTAAGTAAGGGCATGCGTAGCCCAGGGCTGATTTCAATTTTAAATGAACCAGCTGAAAACACGCCCATTCAGAGTTATATTCTGAAGCTAGATGCTGACCTGAAACGTCCATATATAACAAAGGACAAGGCACAGCGATGGTACAAATTCCTGGTTATGCACCTGTTCTGTAAGAACGCAGGGAATAACGACCGTGAGAGCCTGTACACCGAGTTGCGACATAAACACGCGACTGAGGCTCGAGACAAGGGACATGAAACAAAGTTTCATCTATCTCGACTTACGTGGGAACAGTTTTATGATACTGTATTCACCCTTTTCCCCGCACATCGAGTAACATCGAATGGAAAAGCAGCTGTTAAGAAGCCGTAGGAGCACACCGATCACGGGTACGAATCCAGGCAGACCTCAAACGAGAGACCCCAACATACACGTGCTCGCGACTCCACTCTATCCACGCGACCCAATAAACGGGCACGCGCGGGAGCGAAGGACATGGAACCTCCATTTAAGGAGATTAAGAAATGTGCCGACGCACAGTGTGGGTATGACATGTACTAAATAACCCCTAACGGTTATTGGAATGGTAGACATGCATCCACCTGTACACACTTTCTTACTAAGTGTGACAAGTGTGAGAAGA
>NW_014040555.1:176960-206240 GCF_001186125.1 Sphaeroforma arctica JP610
CATGTGTAAGAGTTTTAAAACTTCCGTGACGAACGTACATCAGGCTTTTGGAGTGATGAACCATCTCTGTATTGTTCTGAACAAGAGTCTATTCGGAATGTTACGATTCAATGCAGAGAAAATCTCTTTGGTTACTATATTGTATATGCCTAATAAAATAAAATAAAATACGATATGATATGATGGCCATAATGGAACAATCTGAAGACGCTTTGGTGAAATGGTTATTCTCAGGCTTTGGTAAATAAAGCTAAAGCTAAAAATACAAGTGGACAGAGGAATGAATAACGGCATAGCGCCAGATGCGGACGAGGATCAGTAGCAGCCCTACCACTGGACCGTGCAAGGTGAGATACGACCGTAGTAGGTTCTGATGCGCCCGGATTCGGCTTGGAATAGTCGTGCGCGGGATTTGTTGCGTAGGTGATAAATTCGATGGCGATATCGGTTATATCCATGAAAGGGGAGGCGTTGGTCCGGAGTTGGCGGCATTGTTGGCATTTGTTGGGGGTGATGGATTTGTTTCGTTGGAAGTACTTGGAGATTGAGTCCAAAGGTATGGTCACCACAAATACCGTAGTCCGTCAGCTTATAGGTCTGGAGGGAGGCTGGGGTGATAGGCCGGTGATACGCATGTTCTGTACCAGTTAACAAGCATAGAGGTAGTTCAAGTGCCACGTATTACGCAGGGTAGTCTCGATTGTGTTCATACGTAGTCCGTGATTTGTAGATGGATAGCCATACTTACGGGCTTTGAAGTTGAAATCCCCCAAACGGCGTCTGGTTGGAAATTGCCATCTCAGGAGGATTCATGTATTACCTGACGTCTTCTTCGGTAATTCATTTGAGTGGGAGATAGAACACGGCCATACGAACGCCAAAGCACACAAAGGAAATACAAGTTGAAATTTCGACCGGTGGTGTTTTGAAAAACCCACAGTGTGAAGGGTGTAAGATATTATGCCGTGTTATGTGATGTAGAATAGGATAGTGTGTGTTCGAGCGTATATGATCAAGAAATGTGATGTTATGCCAGGTTTCAACCACACACATAACATCAACCTGACCCCCAATCAATATAACGTTCAAACACTCATCTGTATGTGCTGCGTTGTCCCATGTTGAGTCCTTGTGGGTTGAAGAGCGTCATCCTCATTGGCCCTAACTTTGTTCATCCTCGGTCAACACTACTGGACTCTCCTCCTTCTTGATGTCAGCCATTTCTATATCGTTGCCTGTCGTCGAAGAGTCTGTGGTGGAAAGTTGAGGCAGCGTATTGGTAGCCATCGTATCGGATGGTTGTGTCGGAAAGACTGCTGGTACGTGGAGTCGACCGGACTGCGCACGCGCTGGTTCTTTAGCGCCTGCCGGGATTCGCGGGTTAGGTAGGAGGAGGTTCTCATCATGCTTTGCTTGGTATGCCTTCTGGAGACGGTCCGTGGTAGATTGGAGGATGTCTGTGTTATTGGAGTTGACAAGGGGGTTCAGTAGAGCATCCATGCTACGAGCGAGAATTTTGGCGCTCGTTCATGTGTGCAGCGGGCCTCCCGCTTGGTGCGAAGATAGTGGATTAAAGCTGCTTTCGTAGCGTCGGGATGTCGTTGGGAGCGGGGGTCGATGGTTTTATCAAATTGCCATTTCCACGTAAGTTCTGCATCTCGATTCACCTGGGCGACAGCGTCGCTAGGAACTCAAAGCGAACGAAACTGGTGGAGCTCCTACGGCGGTTTCATTAAGAACTCGGTTTGGACGGGAAATACCAAAGAAAGTGGTGGCAATTGAGAAGTGGTTGGGCGTGCCAGTATTTTTCAACTACTGATTGGGATGGGGGCTTGCCGTTAGGGAAAATTGCCCGGAAGAAGAGCCATACCGGAGCTATGTCATCTATTTCGTCAAGAGTTTTGTCCGGCATCGGGCGGCCCATCACTTTCGTCAAAAGGTGTGCGGGCACTGTCAGCTGCATTAGGGGCTGAGAAGCTGGTGGGGTCGGGCATTTTTTGGGACTCGGTTTTGCGGGTTTAAATACTTTTGAGCGATAGCTGGGAGGCTCACTGCTGCTATTGGGCGCCTGTGACCGCGTGAAGTATAGGCGCTGGTCTTTTTTTTTCAAAAGACACCTACGCACGCGCAGGAATTGATGCCATGCTGCGATGCCTTGCACTTGCTGAAGAAATGGTCAAGAGTCTTAAGGCAACGGAAGTAGACATTAAGGGTTCTGTTATCGCACGCATCACACCTATTGAGAAAGACAGAGTGGCAGTTGAGAGTGCATACGAAGCAGGAGATTTGCCGTTGTTCAATGCGACTTACTGTTAGTGCGTGAATCAGGAGGAACAATGGTCGACCGTATGTGCGGCTAGAGCGTTGAGACAAGTGCCCAGTCGCTGTACATGTGAATGTCGGTCTTTCCAGGCTGACTATATAGTACCAAAATATTTACGATACAATGATTGCAATGTACATCAAGTTTTGCCTCAGCCTTAAGTAGTGAGCTAATGATTTTAGGGGATTTAAGACTGAGACTGTCTTAGGTCTCTTGACTGAGGATGTTGTCTTTGACTCATTTTTGAAATAAATAATAATATCCCTATGTCGATCTAGATTCGTTTGGTGTCAATAACTAAAATCAGAAAATGTTCTATTTGTCACATTCTATTTAGTTTGTATTCTTCAAACGGTCCATCCTATACCTTACTCTGAGCGCTACCGAATTGGAAAAAGATTGCCAGACTAATGAAAGTCGAAGCGTTGAACAGCATGGAAAGGAAAGAAGGTTGTGGAGGACAGCATTCAAACGAAGCGGTGTGAGGCAGCGGTTGTAGCTGCACTTTAAAAGGTCGCCAAGGAAGGGGCTGTATGAAGATAATTGCTAGTGCAACCAACTTTATTATACATCGACAATAATGACAGCTTGCTGGAGTATCAGCTGCATGGTGTGGTCGAATCAAGATGGACCAAAGTGTATCTAGTCTCAGGTGTAGCACTTACTTTAAAAGAATGTCTATTGGATCATATACAAACATATATCATTTCTATGGCGGTTGCATTAACTAAACGGAAGATTTTGTTCTACATATAGGATGTGGCGGCGGGGTGATTGATGCTCTGAGCACTACCTGTAAAGAATGCAAAAACCGTGGCACAGAATTAGTATCGGTATTTTCTGAGCATGGGTTTCCTTGTAAGATTCCGAGCAATGAGGGCAACGAATTTGTTAATGTCGTGAAAGCTATTATTCGGGCATGTACTCGGAATTATTCATACGACATCTCAGCCACACCGACCTCAGTCCCGGGGCGCTGCCGAACGATATCATGAAAAATAAATAAATATGTGCGAGTATTTTGTGTATGCTGCCTGGAGTTATGGGATAAGCGTTTATCATTCAGTATGTGCCAAAACGTTCAAATATGACGGCGTCACAAATCAACATGTGCTTGCTAAAGATCTAGAGATAGAAGTAACTCCGTACATTTACGGATGTTGGAGACATGAGTGTACTGTAGCTTCTGGGTGCTACATGTGTCAGACTGTCAGTGGCAACCGTGAGCAGATTAGACAAAGAAAGTCTGGGTTGTGTGTTTAATAATGACAGAAGTTTTAGCTAAAACCCTAAACCCTATACCCTATATAAAAACCTCATTTGCAATTACTAGTGATACAACTTGCTACAGAAATACAAGAGTGACATCTCTTGTGGAAGAACAATTTGCTTTGCGTAGTACCACAAAGTGAGTGTACTGTAGCGTACTATACCTGGAACTGGTAGAGGAGACAGCCACAGCGGGTGCAGCTGTAGCAGACAGAGGAGTGGCAACAGAGGAAGCAGTGTTCACCAGGTTTTGCAGGAGAAGTCGCAAGCAGGTGACACGCTTGTGAGGCACAAGTTTGGGCGTGAGTCGAAAAACTTTTGTGCCGCAGAATATTTTTCTGAAGTACAGGAGTATGAAGTATTGAATAAAAGTGAGGACTCTTCTTTAAATACTCAAAGAATAATAGAGTTGGCGAAAGAACGTGACATACCTCAGAAAGTGTTGCAGTACCTGCTATCAGACTGTAAAGCCATAGCTGAAGTTCTAGGCATCCACGATTTCTTAACTTTTCTGGCTCGGTTCTATATGAGATTCATGAAGCGATACCGCAGTTTGCAATTTAATTCAACAAGAACCCTCTCAAGTTGGAAGCGCTCGAGCTAACAGTGGAAGCATGACTGGCGGCAGGGATAATTGAGAAGATAAAAAAAATGCTCAGTTCCGCATTTGCTACACAAAATCCGGGGGTCAAACCTGTGACAGTGAATGATTGACGCTGCTACAATTACCTCAAATGTGTGTACACTCAGCTACGAGCAGAGCCACACTACATTCCTACAAAACGAGAGTATTTGTCTACGTTGAAAGGCAGGCATTGGTGACCACAGTTGATAGAACAAGGGTTGTGTCAGCGTCGGGTGGCGTCGGGTGGCGTCAGGTGGCGGTTGGTTCGAGAAAATATTATCTTTTCTCACACCTAAAGGGTAGTACACGTTTGTGGGTAAAGGGGGGGGGGGATAGGGTTACACGACGTGGTCTAATATATAGAAGATATATCGTTCGCTCATGACGACCCACATGAACATTGGTCCAGTCTTCCGGCACTAGTATCACTCTATGTGCACTTTTATACGCAGCTAAGCACTGGCCGAGAGCAGGGCCAGGATGCGACCAAAGTTCGGGACGTAATCAGAACACCAACTAACGGTTGTGGTACCAGAATTTTAGCAAATCTATAGAGGTTGGTACACTGAGAGTGAGTAACGCCTTCAAACACTCTGTATCAATTGTTGACTCTATGTAGTCTACGAGTCTGCCCAATATATGCACTGGTTTGTGTACCTAATGAATCATTGCGTGACTGTGCGGTGTTGGCTGAGCCGCAGCCGGAAGGACAGCTAGTGATATACGCTTATGCATCTAAATCCGTGGGTGAGGGTTGATTCCTGGCTATCATCAAAAGGAATGAGCTACTACCCGGTTGCATCTTTGCTTCGCGATATGACTGCGCTTAGCTAGCGTACCTTATCACCGACAAGGAAGCTCTGGCTCTGGTCTATGAGATTCACAAGAATACTAGAATCCTTTGTCTGATAATTGTCCTTATCTGCTTGCACACGGACCACCAAACATTGGTGGCTATACTGAGCAAGGCAAGTGGTGCCTTTCCGGATGATGCCTGGGGACGGCGCATGGGATGGTACTTTGATATCCTTTAGAACTTTAACATTGGATCGATGTTACATGTTCCGGGTGTTGATAATCCGACTGTAGACCCGATCTTGCGTGTAAAAGGGCGCAGACTGGGCTTTACCGTGTCTTTCGCGGAGCAGTTGGTTCAACTACCTGCTACCGAGTAGTACATGTTTGCGTCCTTGTACTTTTGGCGAATTGATAAAAATGGGAACCACATACGGCGGATGGCTTTGCTTTACCGGACGACAATGTGATCCCGTACTATTGTGTACCCACCCTGTAGGGGTGTGTATTTGCACGCTACTGGGCCGACCCCATAGTCTATTTCTTTTCAACCACATTTGGACACTGATTGAAGCGGCGCTGACAAAGGTACAATCTGATTAGGCGTGGTGCACTCCCGATTGTCCGTATTGGCCATCGGCCGCCTGGTTTCCACTACTCTGCACTCTCCTTGCGGATAACTCTCTGCTCATTCCGCGCACCGGTGGTGTCTTCACCCAGCATAGACACTTGTCTACTGGTCCCACGTCGGTTGAAACTCGCTTGTCGTCAAGGTCCCCGTTTGTTTGCAGTCCCTCCGGGTCTGTGGCAACGTTGTGAGACGTTGGCAGCTGCACATTTAGACATTACTTCATCTGACACGCAGTCATTAGGGATCCCTAGGCGAATGGAAAATGTGACTTCTGTTGCGCCTCATGCGGTGGTCAAATCGGTACAAGTGGGCTGCTTTCTTCGTGTCGCAGCTGCGCTGATAAGGGTATCTGCTGCTGCCCCTTCGGTTTCTAAGCCAGCGATGTCTGCGAAACGACAGAAGTTACGTCTGAGGGTCATTGCCGTTTGGGCGTCCGATTTTTTTTAATGCAGCGCATGAAATAAAGAGAGGAGCACGCAGTGGAGTCTGCAAACGGGTGCAGCCGTCTCTGTCGCTGGGGCAGCACGTTGTTCCTGCGCATATTGTGAGACTGACAGAGAGGTCCGGCCTATGGAGGACGAGTATTTTCTGGAGGCCGAGGCGCATTCCCCTGTGTTGGCACTCCAGCCTAAAAGACCACGCACGGACACTCAACAGGCAGTGGACCCGTGACAGGTTCTACTGGCGAGTCCCTCAAGTGCTTTGTGAGGCGTACACCTCTCGGGTGCGCAGGTCACCAAGGCACTCCAGTATCTTTACGTGACGTATGTGCATGCTGCTCAAACCCCGCTACAGCATTTGGTTCGTGAAATCATAGGTTGTGCAAAAATAGCTGGTTCCTTATAATATAATTGCATCTTTAAAGTAAATATATAACTCCGGAGTACGTAAAAATGTCTATGTAAATATTATGCAATGATTGAAGCAATCCAATGTCGGACTTTCAATTATGAAATAGTACGTTTTAGAGTATGGAGACTCTACTGTGGACATTTGGTGGTTTTATTGAAACAATAGTTTTCCACTATCAGTTAAAATGACACTAAATTTGACACCTGGCTGGTGTATTTTCTAATACTCATATAATCACATAACAGAATCCTCTGTGAAATAGAACATGATTTTGATTCCTCCTAGCCAACCAACTAAATGTGCCCGTCTACGCCTTTTGAATGGGATGGAGATCTAGATACCAAGTAAAGGGGTTTCAGGTGCAGTGGAAATACTGAACCAGCTTGGTGTTTTGATATGTATGTGTTTTTTTTACTAAGTTGTATTTGAATATATATATATATATATGGATAGTTACCATTGGAGGGTTGTTTCGAAGCATGAATACGACCAATGGAACCAATTTAATTTTAGTTGACTTAGTGAGTGACTAGAGCGGAACTACATAAATATTAAATAGAAAACAGTCAGAGTCTAAAATATCTTAATAGTTTTTTCTCACTACCTAGGGCTGAAGCTAAACTTATTTATTTTACAAACTAATAACGTATTTCCGTTAACGTGAATGTTTTAGTATCGTATAGTCAGGCTGGTTATACTGACTTTACGGCTGTTTACGGGAGCCAGTCTGCATGATTGGCAGAGTCTGTGGTCCGTGCCAGATCTGCGGGTGCCCGCCTAGCTATCTTGCAGCAACCAGTGCGTGCTGTTGCTCTCTCGGTAATTCGGTCCATGGACTTTCTAGATATTCCTCGGACGACTTGTGGATGAATGAATATTCTAAAGCATAAACACGTACAAGTTACTGGCAGCACGGGTATTCACCCAAGCTACGAAACATGTGCGAGATTATATCATCCAGTTTGTGCGGGAACAGATGCTTCCTGGAGGCGTGGCCTTGCAGATTGCCGCGGATCGGGGAACTGCATTTGACAACTCGACGTTTGCCAGTTTTATGTCTATATTTAGACATGTATGTCCATCTTGCTTCGGTAGGTCATCATGAGGGCAATGATCGTGCAGAGCGTGCCATTCGATGACACTATTATATACCATGTGTGGGAAACAAACTTCCTGCTGCCATGCTTGCATACAATGCTACTGTGGCACCTCAGACAGGGTTCACATCTCGCCGTTCATTGATTACAAGGGTCGTATCTGTGAAAGCTGTCAAAAGGTCATCCTGCAGCGTAATATTGGTTAACTGTTGGTCAGATGTAGGCCTAAGATCGATTGTTTTAAACCGTGTAGCCTTGCACATGGATGAGCATTCACGTGTGCAGCAACAGCAGTATGTCAACAAAGCTCGCCGTGACACGCCGCTGATGCCTGTTGGCACCCGAGTACAATTTTAATGAGATGTTGGGCATCATAAGTTGAGAGCACATTGGTTTGTACCTGCCGTGGTGACATGTTGCTGTCAGGCATGTTGCAAATTTAAGAGCAAACAAGTATGTCTAATCGTACTTGTCATGCATACTCGGTGGATATTACCTCTGAGATAAAAGCAGCCCGTTGTCTATGAGTGTCTAGAGCCTAAAAGGCGTGACTGTTTCGTGAGGCCGCATTTGCAGCGTTCCCGGTCGCAGCGAGAGGGGTATTATCCCGCCTGTTATCAGTCAGTACTAAATCGCATTGGTAGAACATAGTCTGCGTGGGCTAGATAGTAAAAATAAATAAATAGCGCACCGCTGGTTAATGGTGTTGCAGCTGTCATACTTAGGGTTCATATATTAGGGCACAAGTACTAATTTGCTTCAGATGTCCGTAGTATGTTGGATCACGGCGGGTATCTCGCTGTTGCAGTTGCGTACATGCGTGCGTGTGGACAGCGATACTGTGTTTTGTGCCAAAATGAGATGCAAGTGGCCAACTATTGACATCTCGGTTGTTTCGGATGAAAACTTTGTTTTAAGCCCTACAGAGAGGCGCCCTTGTTCGGTGCTCTAAAGAGTACTTGCGTGTATCACTTACTATTGCGCTATTAAAATACATATATTTGTTCACAGCTGCACTATGTCAAAGCATATTTTTTATTTTTGGCAAACAAAGGTTACACAGTTATACTGACTGCTATATTACTGGTAAGGAAGTGTGTGGTTACTTCTCTATGTTTTCTTTTTTTTATGCTGCATAGATTAGATTTATATATTTTGTCACACGAGCAAAAAATATTAACAAGAACGCAATATGCATTGTTGTCACATACTTGTGCGGTTTTTGGACGCGATGGACTGAATAAGTGGATCTTCTCGTTGTGTTGTCGATCGAATCGTTCATTTCCCTGTTGGAGTGATAGATTCCCTTGGCTTCACTGGCGTATGACGGTACTGGTGGTACCTGGCGATAGTCTCTAACCATAACACGTGCAAAATGTGCCTTTGCAGCGACATTCGAGTCATATGTTTGATTTTTGTACTAAGTAAATGGCACATAATGTGATGGATACGGGGGACAATGTCATAGTTATTTATTAGGTAGGGTGTCATCAAGATACTACCTATGTCGCTATGGACTCGGTTTTGTTTCACAGAGGGGTGCCCAAAAGAAAGCGGGATCGATGGGTTTATATACTGATCTCAAAACTGTAATGAATTGTTGCAGGCATATATATCGCAGGATTGATAAATTCACTCATACCAACAGATATAAAGTGGGAATCATTACTCACGTATATGAGGATGACCCAGAGCACGAACACGAAAGTTTTTGATTGACACTCATAGACTTCTTAGAAACCAATTCAAATATACCTCCATATATACATTACAATCTACCGGGCTCAAAAGTCACAGTTCCAGCAGATAAAACCAGTGTCAGACAAATGAGGCATGCAAAAGTGAGCTTTATACCACACAAGTACACCTTACAAACAAAAGGCAATGTAGCATATCTTCAAACATACCCGTATATGAGGATGACCCAGAGCACGAACACGAAAGTTTTTGATTGACACTCATAGACTTCTTAGAAACCAATTCAAATATACCTCCAGACATACATTACAATCTACCGGGCTCAAAAGTCACAGTTCCAGCAGATAAAACCAGTGTCAGACAAATGAGGCATGCAAAAAGTGAGCTTTATACCACACAAGTACACCTTACAAACAAAAGACAATGTAGCATATCTTCAAACATACCCAACCAACCACAGTGAACCTGCCACTGTTGTATATGGGGGAACATGACCAGGCAGGTCTATCAAGAAAGTCCGAACGTGCATAGACTTACGAGAAATCACTTATCAGTACGAACAAGAAAAATTTGTGCTACCAAAAATAAAATAGTACACAACCGGCAGGAGCACAACACTTCTCGAAACTTCACTTCCTAGTAGATGAAACAAGCTTCACTTCCTAGCAGATGAAACAAACAGATCTACCCATATACATAAAGGAATTGCAGGTTTCCGGCTCACAGAAAGGTAACATCGTAAAACGGTACGTGAAGTCTTCAGAAGTTGAACGGCGCGCACTTCCGACTCATCAACAGGAATGTGCCTTCGAAGTCAAAACAGGAATGTACTGGGCGTGAAGGTCACCACACAAAGTCTCAAAGCAGAGCCCGAGAAACAGAAATTAAAGATCAACTGACCACTGCCCAGACCAAAATGATATATACAGAGTAGCGAGACTCGCAAACTATATACGTGACCATGTCCCCGACTTCACTCATACCATTGAGCACTTCCGCAACTCGATGAAAGGAAAAATAAACTAGAACATCTCAATGTTAAGGACACCGGACCTGAAGAAAAAAAGTGTAAAGAACTCAAAAAGACAACTGCATGCTCCGCGACATTGGCATACTCAGTTAATGAGGATTCGTTTCAAATTATGGATGATAGGAGTGACCATATCATGGCGCTTATTTAAGAGTTTAGTTATAAATCACGCGTAATCGACGGAAAATGGAAAGACAATTTATACTTCTTTAAAGGCTTGGACCCAGCTCAAAATCGATATGGCACGAATATGGAGGAGCTACTCGCACTGGTATACAGCCTAGATCCCTTCACGGGGCACATTGAACGCGATGACATAACACTCTAGACGGATCATAGAGCGCTTGCGCTTTACACCCAATGCTAGCTAAATGAACAGCTAAGACATTCCACCATCACTTCTCGATATTACATGTACCGGGCAAGGACAACCAAATAACAAATATGTTGTCACGTTTACATGAAGACACATAATACAAAAACTTCAGAAGTATTTAAATGTGCATGTAGCATCCAGGGACCAGATTATCAGAAAAGCCAGTCCTAAACCCAAAACCCAGGATTATCAAATACTGAGTTTGGATCTAGGATCCAATATTTATGAAGGAAGAGAAATCAGAAATTATAGTGGGAGTACTACCGGCAGATGATACCGGGACTCCCGCGTGTGAGAGAAACACTTTAGTAATAATTGAGTCTAGTGTAGAAAACGACAATCACAAATAAAGACTCAATGCGAGTCCCTCAGCCTAGGACGTTTACGTAGCTGAGAGACCTAACTCGGTCAGTGATGAGTTAATTGGCCTAGACAAGAAGGCTGGCGAGCTCGAAGATTCTGCCACCAACAGTCAAGTACAGCCATCAGAAAAGACTCAATTCTCCTCGATACTTGACCACAGAGAATCCACAAGAGGTAGTGGAACCCAGGATTACCTACTGCAATGGACAGATGGGGAGCGTACCTGGATGCTGATATTCTTATGGTATACCGACAGCGTAAAACACGCAAGCGAAGGCAATATAGGCTGAAGAAGTCAACAGCAACAAGCACTGATGAACTATCAAAGAGCAACAGGCAGCGCACGAGGCGGGGAACTTAGCCAAGTTTCACTGACATTGAAGGACACTCCCACTTCTCTCACCTTGAAGCATACTTTGCCCACACACCAGAGGGATAAGGACCAAAGACTCGGTTGAGAGCCACCGTTGAGATGCGTTTTCTTAAGCCAAGGTGAGATTAACCGAGAGAACAGGTCAAGACTGACTCCGATGAGCGTGATAGAGAACTCTCGTTATTTAGTATAAATTAATTTAAAAAGTAATACGTAAGAATGAATAATGGTGGCAGGTTTTTCATCTTATGCTCCCTAAGAGACAAGTTTTTCCATGCACAAAAACCCCAACCTCTAGATAATCTAGTACTGTAAGATGTCACTTTCTACTCCTACGCAGGCTGAGAAGCATAAAGTTGGGGGGCTGTAGCATCCAGAGACCAGATTATCAGAAAAGTCAATTCTAAACCCAAAACCCAGGATTTGAATTATCAAATACTGAGTTTTGGATCTAGGATCCAATATTTCTGATGACAGAGTGATCATAAATATAGCGTGAATACCGGTAGATGATACCGGGACTCCCGCGTGTGAGAGAAACACTTAAGTAATAATTGAATCTAGTGTAGAAAACAACAAACACAAATAAAGACTCAATGCGAGTCCCTCAGCCTAAGACTTTTACCTAGCTGAGAGATTCGCACTTGAGAAGAGGTCTATTGTTTCCTTTGGTCGTATATTTCGGTTACTTTTAAACTCTACATGCAAACAAACCGAAATAGCCAATAGTATACTCCCTTGGAGACGAAAATGCCAATAACTTTACCAGCCATAGACTGGAAGTTATATACCAGATTCTACAAAGAAGCATTTTTTTTTTTGGCAAGTTCCCAGCAGATCTGGTCGCATCAGCACACAACGCACACACAGACAATTACTACACCAAAGAACAAAATACGTTATCATAAAGTGGGGGCAAAAATAAAATACTTGGGCAAATCCAAGGAACTCGTACCTGATGTCCTCGCCGTCATCGAAGTGATAACCTGCATAGTGCAACGCGGTCCACCAAATTCCTGACCTTGTCAGAAGAAGTCCCGATGCGAAAGAAAAAATACTTGGGCAAATCCAGGGAACTCATACCTGGTGTCCTCGACGTCATCGAAGTGGCAACCAGCATAATGCAACGTGGTCCCCCACAAGTAAGTGAGTTTATTACAAATAAATTTGGTTTAAGTTTCTTTAGTGCCTGTTCATGGTTACGAATGATTTCAGATTGTTCTCACAGTTTACCACGGGGGCATTAAGACGCACTGGGTGGACGAGTCACGGTTGCATTAAGAATACTCAAATATAGGAATCGCGTGCAAATTTAACTTTTTCACATTACCTACATTCTGAACAAATTTGATGCACGAGCCTAATCTTTGTTACTTAACATCTATAATTGCACATAATTTTCAAAAGTTTTTCACTGTTTGTACAGGTGACATTGAGGCGCACTCGATGGACAAGTCATGGTTACATTATATATGCATAAATATAGGATGTCCGTGCAAATCCAACTTGTTCATATAACTCACGGAATAAAGAATTTAATAGTTCAAGAATCAGCCATACGTGTGTTCCATTAATCTGTCCTTATATATTCGTATTTTGGGGCGTTATCAAATATATCGCTTAACATAAATCAGTTGATCCAATTCTGAATTTCTGGCGCCGGCGCAAAAGTTCGGTTATTTGAGTCATCAGAAACGGCGGGAATAACGGTATACATTTATGTCTCCATCGCGTGACGGAAAACTTCAAGATAGAAATCAAGACTAGTGAAGAAACACAGATAACAAATAAATACTGTTTTTTTTTTAGCACATAACTATACTTACTGAGTGAATCGCATTTGAGAAGATGTCTGTCGTAATTTATCAGTCACTCACAAATTCTACACCGTGAACATAAGCGTCCTGGCTCTTCCCATTGATAAATCTAGACATGTCCTGAACAAATGAATCTAATGACACTCCTCTACAATTTCCAAACTAGGGCATGTAGGGAAAATATATCCTGAAGTTAAAATACAAATTGGGCATTTTTGCTGTATAGATACAAAAAAATAGCTAAAATGGATGTTTTTCTTGATTTCAATGGCTACACACATGTGTGGCTGTCATAGTTCCAAGCACAATAGCTACAACTAGATTCTTTGGGGGTACTTCTCAGCGGCGCAGAGCGAACTCCTTAACATGAGTTCTTAAGATGAGGGCTGCCCTTCTGCAAGGATCCAACCATCAAATCATACTCACAAGTTTCAGATGTTCCCTTGCTGTCTTCGTACACCAGCAAGTAAAATCACAGCTTCGCTAGAGTGTCCAACACATTAATGGGAAATGAATTTCTCGCGAGTCATAGAGGACCAAGTCTAATTGGGGTAATGCTGTATGATTTGGAAAGTGGTAAACTCACAAAATATGTTTGTCTGAGAATTTTTACCACAGCAGTCTAAAAGTGATCAGATCACTAAATTCTTTGAGGCAAACATCAACATCAAGTAAGTGTATATTCCGATAGATAGCAGTGAAAATATTGGTGGATGACATGTTCCGATAGATTGCGGCAAAATTAATGGTAGACATTGTTAATGAGTTCGTCAAAAGTCGCTGGCTTTGTGCGAGCGATAGTATAAGGAATTTCGAGTGGTACAATTGAGTGTATATGGACGCCTGCGATACCAACACATGGCTATTATAATCTCCTTCGTGAAGACTGTGGGTAAAAAAGTGAGAATAGCTTCGTCAATTACATCAAAATCTCGTACATGAAGCTAGCACTGGTGGTACGGTACCCTGTTACAGTTGCGGGTGCAAGATTACTGCTGCAATTGTACTTGTGGGGATAATGAGCACCAGATATATCACAACATTGATCGATCATACAGGAATTGTTATTTACGAGATGGCGTATACCGTTTGAGGCCGTCGTAGATTTCTGTTCGTGTTTGTAGTTGAGTGCCATCGAGCCATTTAGTGTGCCTTAGCACTGCTGTGGAGGGTGTACGAAAGCCAGAATGAAGGCAAATACTTCGTCGTGATCATCAAATAATGGGTTGTATGTCCTATCATGGCTGTCGATGGCATAGGAAACGGTATGCTAATATCGTAGCTGAGTTGTTGAGTTATTCCAATAATATAGCGCACAGAATCGGTTGTGAAGTCATTCCCGACGATATGGTTTGGCGAGTACACATCGTATTACGTAATTGTGAAAGGGTAAAAACAGTATGAATGCTAGGGTAACCACAAATATGAAGCAGTAAACTTTATTGCTGAGCGTATCCACAAATAGAAAGCTGTAAGAATCGATGAGGTTTTACGAGTCTGTGGATATCAAGAACGTATTCTTTTCACCATACTAACTAGATTGAACGATTAAGCTTCGTGCTATCGCCGCTGATAAACATGGTATTGTATTTCGCAGCGTATACTCCCAACGATTGTGATCATTTATGCGGCTCAATACATATTAAAGATATGTCATGGGAAGCAGCGGGTTGCTAAGCAAGGCACTATAGGTGATGCGCAGGCAGAAGAATAATTCATAACTTTTATTCAAGTAGGGAGGCACTGATTGAAACGAGTATGTAAATTTCGAGCTAGTGAAATTGGCAGAGTACGGTGTTGATGATGATTTTCAAATGATATGGGTAAGTATGAAGGTAATTGTGAAATGGAAGGTACTGATATCAGCAAATAAATTAGCTATAGTAAGCTTGAGT
The DNA here is from genome assembly GCF_001186125.1 of Sphaeroforma arctica JP610. Taxonomy (NCBI): domain Eukaryota; class Ichthyosporea; order Ichthyophonida; genus Sphaeroforma; species Sphaeroforma arctica. The sequence goes on from NW_014040555.1 coordinate 192,105, forward strand.
TGAAAATGTTGGCAATGCGAATTTCAGGAATTTCCAAATAAATTTATAATGGTACGAGACACACAGGAAAGGGGTATATTGGTTTAACAGCCAGTCATGAGATTTTGTAGATGCGCAAGGGTATGAACTGTATTCTGTCTTCTTATCATTGGTCTATGTATAGGGTTGTTCATTGAACTGCGCGGTCAGTGAAAGACGCAGAATAGACGGGAAAAGAACAGACTCTAAGACCAATGAATCCATTCTTTCGTTCAAATTTCAAGTCGCCCTAATACTGTCTATTGATGCCAGACATGACAAAATCCTCTACCAAGGGCTTGACAGCAGCCAGACGACAGAAAAGACACGGAAGCGACATGCAGAAAATGTAATATAGGAACAAGATATAACCACACATAGCTATTGAGAAGGAAATGATTTTTTTTTGGGAACGAGACACATAGAACGAATTTGGTAAATATTTTTGTGCCACCGGATTTTCACGTTACGATGCGTTGTTTAACGACCCAAAAGTCAGGCCTCCTTTACATACACAGCAAACGTCACAACTCAACTAATGACAACTATTCACTTAAAAAGATAAAACAATCTTAAATAACCCTATACATTCGAACATGTGTCAACTCGCGAGTCAATGGTGGGTTTGACCGAAATGGTATTGGACAGTCGGTTCATGAATAGTACAATATGGTGGCGAGCGCAAAAAGGATTTGTTTGAAGCTATTCGAGCTAAAGTAGTTTTTTTAGCGTACTATGTTCCAAATTCCTTTTATTTATCTGCTCTTAGTTTACATCGGCTTGCGTATCCGGCTAGGATAGTTTAAGTTACAGGGAGGGCAGCGCGGGTGACGTTGTCTTCGGCCTGTGGCAATTTAATATTGGCTGCGAATCAGGTTGATAAACCACTTTCACTTGAGCTGCTCGTTGTCATATTTCTTCATATATAAGTTGAATGGATAAAATCACGTTTATTCTGGCTATATAAAATATTCATAGCGGGGGGGTTTTTTTTTGCACTCTTACCACTTCTTGGGATTAGGATAGGCTTGACTGACCCGTATAGAATGACATACGAAAGGTGATGTTTACTTGAAATCAGGCTCAATGTGACCTGTGCTCAGTGTCACGCAAGAACGATGTAACAGTAAAATACAATTAAAATACACAGCAGTTGCGTGTTAGATAAAAGCATTAATTGGTTATGACACCACCGGTGATATCTATAAAATTGAATCGCAGTTGGACGGCTACCATCCCAACAGTAAGGAACTCCGAATGCAACATTAACGAAAGTTAAAAGTATTTAATCAGCTGGATTTAATTGGTTGGATGAGGGTCGTGCTTGATGGTTTCTAAATACCAGCGTATAACAACCTTGTATCTGAAGTGATATATTCGACACGGAACACTTTAAACCACATAGTGAAGCAAGGTTCGAAAGTAGCTCTCAACGAAATATGATGTTATACATGTATTTTGTATTGATAAAGCAGGGGTTCCGTAGACCCCGTCGCATATCCTGAGAGATGGCAAGTGAGTGGGGGTTTGACTGTTGGTCGAACAAATCAAACAACGACATGAAGGGTATCTCAAAAGTATCAGGTACAACAAATTGGGACACGAATACCTTTGGCCGTCGATACTACGAAACACGACTAAGATTACGTGAATGTTGTGATATTTATCATTCATATGTGCATAGGCTTTTGCAAATGTGAATTTTCAAACGATAAAGTACATCAGAGTATCATCTGCGAACCAGTGGTCGGACGACACCTTGCAATAACTATAACAAGTACTTCATGAAAGTCAGTCCCCGCACGTAGAAAAGAGGGCATACATGGAAAGCTTTACTGCTCCGTTCGTCGCTTCCGAAGCACTGCCTGCATACCAGTCTAGCGGATTAGGGATAGGCATGATTTTTATCCTAGTTTTTCTTCTTCTAGATAGTATCTACCTCTAACATTTGTAGATATCACTCGACGGTCTGGATATTTTGTTATAAAGTGTTTCTGTATAGCTGATCTGTATACATGCAACAATATTCGCTATGTTTAATTGAAAAGGGGCCCACTTCTCTTAGTAAATAAATCACGAAGGTAATTTGAATAATTAATAGATAAGAGATGGACAGCATTGCCATTCAGAATGTATCATTCAATACTTAATTGTATACTAATTGTGACACAAGGAATAGAGGCGGGGTGCCACTATAAACTATTTTGCTAAATGATCCCGCTGAAAGAAGCAGAGCATCTCAACGAATAACCACAAAATCCTATCGACATCCCTCTCTGAATTTATCCCTGTTGTATGCATACTGTGGGGTTTCGGTCTCCTATATTGCAGAGAAGTGAAGAGTATAATTTACAAACTTGAAGGAGACACTCATAATAAAGGTTCAATAGGAAGGTTTTATATATAATCTCATACCCCTAATGACGATAACTTCTGCACTGCACTGTGACGGTAATCACTCACACTCAGCCCAAGCTATGTGTTGTCTTTTTTTATTATGTCGTCACATACCATAAATTAGGGATATCCAGTGGACAGTTCATCTCGAACTACAACCATCGAGTATATGATTCTCATAACAGACAGGATATTTTGAAAATCTCGGGAATGGACGAAGTTCACACATTAGATGTAAAGCACTATACGGCAATGTGTAAGTGGCGAACGCTTCATAGTTTAGCTTTTAATTGTTGTCATATTCTAGAGGGAGGTTAGATAGAAAACATTATAGCTATCGAATATACGGTTCTCATAGCAGACAGAACATTTCGAACGTCCTGGGAATGGTCAAAGCTCACACATTAAATGTAATATGTCCTCAGACGTGACGCACCACGGTAATGTGTAAGTGGTTAGTTTAGGTAGAAAGCATTATAACCATCGAATACATAATTTTCATAGCAGACAGAACATTTAGAATATTTTGGGAACACACTAAATGCAACATGTCCTCAGACGAGTCGCATCACGGCAATGTGTAAGTGGCGAGCGCCTCATGGTTCAGGTCGTTATCGTTGGCATATTTTAGAGGCTAGGGAGGTGGAACATCCCCCAAAAATCGAACGTCGCACTTTTCTACAATATATGCGGGAAGCGGCGAATTGGCCACAGAAAAAATTCTGGTATCTTTTCTTGCTGTCCTTATCCGCTTCGCAATTAGATTACACGTCATCAACAGGCCGACACTATATCTTCTCATTTGGTTACGAATCTAACTTCGTGGCACAAACACGGAAAGTAACATATGCAAGAAAATTATACACAAGCTTTATTTGATAAAACCACCTCCAACACCGGAACCCGCACGATGAATGATATCCGCTTGTCAGCACTCCCGAAAACTGAATATGTTGTTCAGCGCCTATTTATTATTTTCATCGATATAAAAGTGCAATTATGTAGAGAGGAAAAAATTTCTCGTTCACTTGCGCTGTGTGATTTTATATCTGGACCGAATTCCATACGACATCAAACAGAAGAATGCTTCCGGCCCTATGTGTAAGTCTTTCATTGTTTTGTGTATGAATGTGAGTATACACTCAATGAGGAAATTTTTGCCAGGGGTGTTTGGCGTACAGCCTAGGTTCGACGAAGTCAAACATCTCTGTAGTCGATGACTAGTAGTTTTGTAGACTTGGGCCGAAAGAATTAAAAAAAAATCAGGAAATACATATGTATATTTCGCAATGCTGTGCATATGGCTACTTTGCATAATGTGTTAACTGTATTAACAGCCACATTAGCTGTGCCCTCCATTCGATAAGCCCGTAGATTAAAACTCAAGATATATCGTAGTATGTGCTGTATATCAAGCATGTTTGAGGCCCAAATCAGTCATGTGTCTAGGCAATGACGAAGAGAGGTCTTTCGGAATATCAGCACTTGCTCTCCTACTCGCCCGTCCGGTATGTGCGTATGAAATAGGCTGTGTGCCTGTAAAAACATAATATTGCAAATGGGTTTGTTCAGTTCATGCATTTGGTGAGCAGTCCTTACAAACTGATAGGTAGTGAGGCAAAGGTCCTTGTTGGCCAATAGTAGGTAGATCTTACACCTCACATAGAATCAAAGTCATATGCGCTAGCGGTATAAGCGTATATATACGTTTCTGTGCGGCATAGTTTCGTACGCATCTCTCTTACCAGTTCGTAGTCCTGAGCTTCTAGTACTTTCGCCACTTGCGGCAACAGGGCGTCGAACATGACAATGTGAGTGGGCCACCCACCCCACATGTCTGGCTCAGCAAGACACACATGGGCAAAATCGGTCGAGTGGGCACGATCTATTGTCATGTTCCTGCCCTGATCATTGCATTTGATCTCAAGATTATATAGATCAAGTTTGCCTGTACGAAAGAGCAATATTGATATTTCATTCGTAGCTAGTAGTTAACTAACAATATGGATGTATGTGCATGCCAGATGTAGTGGCTGATATGCCTGCTTAACAGATGATACTGTGTTATAATGCATGAGAAATTTGAAGAGAATCTGTCAACCTTATTGCTCATGTGGGCGGCGTCGTGCCCGGTCGTATCACTTATTATATAGTTATGTGCTTCTGTAGTTACCAATGGAAGCCTTCGTACGAGACAGTTCAGCAGCAGCATTCTAATTATTTGATGTGAAACAGAATCTTCTTCAATATTCACCGCAAAAACATAACAGTAAATGTCGGTGAGTGATAGTTGCATGCATAAGTACACATGGACATACACAACCGATAGGAGACCGAGACAGTGCCAGTACAATAGCTCAATCAAACTTCACGACTGCGACTTTTTAACTTCATAAGACAAGGGCCACACGGGGGACCACAAACAAGTGTCAATGTGTCAACGTCTATCTATCTGTGTCTCCCATAATCATTGTGATCAGTGTATGCATTGCCTTAGAATGAATCGAATCTATATCTATCTAGCTGTGTCTCCCATAATCATTGTGATCAGTATATGCATTGCCTTAAAAACGAATCGAATCTATACGTCACTAAACGATGCTGGTCACACACAAATCTGGCGAAACATGTGCAGGAACAGATATACGGAGGTGCTATTGCTAACTTTCATCAATTTTGCTGTGTCCATCCAAGAAAGCGTAGAGCACACTCACTAAACGTCTACATTGCACGCCAGTAGTAGCTAACGCATACCATGTCGTGGGCCATAGTGTTCCTCGATGAAGGCTACCGGGTCAGCGTAAAATCTGTCTGCCTCATCCACATAGTTTTCAGCAGTAATGGACTTGGTTTTCTCAGATATGAAACCATCTCTACTACCCGTATCTGTCTTCAAGTTCGCCGCGGCGGTCATATCCACAAACGCAGTGTATGGTGGGCATGTCAAAAAACGCATCGCAGCGTCGTAGTGCATATGACTGAAGTAGGGTGTAGAATGGCAGGGAGCCCACACGTGTATGCGCACGTGTGCCCGATCACACGCATACGCACTCTTCTCGTGCCTTCTATCCCGAGTAGCTCCCGCGCTCTCCTCTACATCACGCACCACATCAGCTGAATCCAAAGCACCCGCGCACACACCCTCGCCCGTGTCCACCAATTGTTCATCACCGCCGTAATGGCTTGTTCGAGCACTCTCACATGTGGCATAGAGCGTTTGAGGTTCACCACTTGACTGTGCGTACGTGCCACTCTGCTTTGCTCCCCACGCCTCAAACTCCGTTCTGAGAGTAGTGAGTACATCAACAGTGCCCCTCTGATGCACCTGTGTAAAGTATAACCCTGCGAGAAGTTGACTGGTTGCCATAGTAACCACCAGGGCCCAATATAAACACTGGTAGAGTCTGACATTCCTGGCCTTAGCTCCCCTACTCAGCCGCTTCGAGTCTGGCGTTGCTTGAGCTGGTTTTTCGTATGTGTGTACCCGTGTGTGTTCACTCTGCACAAGCCTTCGCAAAGCAACCTCCTTTGCGTTGCTTGTACCACCCGTGGCTGTGGCATCGCGTGCACTTGTCTCTGTTGCAGAATATGTCACCGTGGCGGTGATTGCTGGTGGCAAGAGGTACTCGCGTATAGTCTGTAGACCCACGCCACAGTGCATATGCATCAGCGGCAACATTGGGACTATAAAGCGGAACTCCTTGTGCTCCAGGAGACTATGCACCAGCACCACCCACGCTATACAGAGAAGTGGACCCTGTCGTGTATATGGTCGTGTATATGATTCATAGTATGTTTATACACCTGGCTCAGCATAGACTGAGAATGCTCATGTTATTGGTGCTTTGATATACATTGAAAAGTCAGTAATATTATACGCAGTATATGCATGGTTGAGTTTATTCGGTTAACGACAGACTCGGGATGACATTCGACAGCTGCAACGACTAAAACTCGCCCGTGTCCAGCAGACCGATCTAAACACGAAGACTATTCTAAAAGTGATGTACCCTTACGTACTCACATAAGTGCTCCTCATGTCATCGGGATGGAACATACTACAAACAAGAGTGCTAAAACATGAGACGAAGCCTCACATACATACCCTTCGATGTGTCGTCCAAGCCGACCAAGCTCCTAAGACGAACAGGGGCAGATAGGCGGCCAGAAGAGTGGGCATGGCAGACGATAGGTACCTGAGAATGAATATACATGAAAAACGGACTGTTAAACTACTGTGAGCTCAGCTGATTTCACACCGTACAGGGTTCATGGTCCCCAGGTAGACATGGTAAAGTATAGCGGGACATTCGGTGATGCTGCTTATCGCAAAGATCGGCAGAGTACACCCCCAGACAACATGCAGGTCAGCAAGCAAACTCAAGGTCATAGACTAGCTATACATAACCTTAAAGGGTAACTTTAGTCTGTCACCCTATCCGCTTGTACTAGCGATAATTTTAATTCGCGATGTTCTCTCACCGGGTATATTGGCATGCAAAACGGCGTTCAATTTGCTTCACACTTGCTTTTCAAGACGTTGGTATGAGAAACATCCACCTCCCCGCTACGCAAGCGTATTTAGTCATTACTAAACTATGCCCATTCACCAGAAAACAAGCACTTTACTGATTTAAGTACATGTTAGTACTTTTAAATATTCTAAAACACCCAACCGATATTGTGCCAAGTCAGGACGCATATATGTATGCTCATTCTGTCACAAGTACGTAAGATTCACATATATGGGCATGAGCAATGCAGGTTTATAAAACCCTGGGGTCATCAAAATTAGAATTAAGATGTACCGCTTCACAAGTGTGTGCGTAGGTGGATACAAGCACTACATCCGTAGAGCAGCAAATAAAGATTCCCACACACGAACTTAACAAGCTACGAATGACTACGTTATAATAAACAGAAAACGGGACAAAACCAGACCAGCGACCAAATAGAGGTGCGACTTGCGTATCAAACTAAACGTAAGCAAATTATAATCAATCAATAGCTACCGAAGACATGATATCGATTCTGTGTATATTGTGCACACACCAGACCTATATCCAGACCAACACAAAGCTTATATAGAATTAGACATAACAATACAAAGCTTATATAGGAAAAGACATTTCAATACAATTCTTATGTAGTTTTAGACGCACCAATACAAAGTTTATATAGAAATGAACATAGCAATACAAAGCTTATATAGAATTTAAAGTACCAAGACAATACTTATTAGAATTAGACATCCCAATACAAAGCTTCTATAGAACTAGACATACCAATACAAAGCTTATATAGGATTAGACATCCCAAGACAAAGCCTATATAGAATTAGACCTACCAATACAAAGCTAATGCATAATTAGTCATTCCAATACAAAGCCTATATAGAATTAGACCTACCAATACAAAGTTAATACATAATTAGACATTCCAATACAAATCCTATATAGAATTAGATACCAATACAGAGCTAATACAAAATCAGACATTTCAATTGATATTATGTAGAATTAGACCCACCAATACAAAGCTGTTACATATTTAGACATACCAATATAAAGCTTATATAGAAGTAGACCTACCAATGGCTCTGATTGGTCCCGTAGAAGCCAGCCACACCATTCAAAACGTTTTCTTTGACGAACTCCCACGGCACAATCACCAACTGGCCGTACATGTAGGAATCTAGGCCCACGGAGAGCGTGAAAATAGGAACGCTGGAAGCGTAGGAGAAAACAATGGTAAATCGTTTGTATATCGCTGTTGAAGTATCCGATTGAAAGAGACTGAAAAAGTCGGGGTTGTTTGACCTATAATGCTGCATGCTGTGCCACACATTGCCGTGTCTGCTAAGAGAGTGAGGTTGGAGTGGACAAGTGGCCCAAAGGGATGTGTATTTGAGAGTTATGCGGCAACATAACGACTTTATGTTTGAGGTATATTCTTGGGTGTATGCTGATGCGTGAGAGCGTATGTGCATATCTACGAGACTTTATATTATCGACGCCTGTGCCGTGTCGAAGTGTAGTATGCGTTAGTTCTGGCTAAATATGGCAGGACAGCCGCGCTTGACTATAAGAATATCGGACCGCAGAGAATGTGGAATACACTACTGGAAAGGACTTTTTGCCATTTGTCTTAGGTCAACCCTTACTCATTATATGATCACGTTTCAAATAGTAGGGGTCGGAGTGAAAAGTCTACTACGCGTGATCATATGATACTTAAAACCTGCGTGAGAGGCATTTGAAGCAAATATTGTGAGTACTATCCGTGCAAGGCACGTTGTATATATTCAGCAGCAGACCCTACCCGATGAGTGCAGCGTCACAAACGAACGGTCAATCCATGTCGGCTACAGCACAACTGCTTAGATATTGACCAATCTGTATAAGCCCCCTACCGTCTGTACACACACACAACACATATGTAAGAGAGTAGGTAGCTATCACACCCCTGCAGGGCACAATGCCAATCAATAGAACAAGTCGATACCACGTACGCTGAAGCTGATGCGCTCGTACACTCTTGCACACATCAACGCGGATAGACTTATAGCTGACAGACACACTCATGCCCCACAAACAGCGACTCGAGAAACGATGTTGTACTAGAACGGCTATACCAAAATACCCAGGATAGTTATTCGGCAATTCTACTATTAAAACCACATCACTAGCTATTCCGGTAAAACAGAGACCCGGTATTGTATTGACATTGCCAATCGGCCACACACATACCCAATGCAAAGAACATCGCCTAGGAGCGCAAGCCGATGGTCGGTGTACCACAGCTGATAGAGCCCCAGGGCAGCCCATAGTAATGCACTGGTCGGTCTCACCACGCACGAACAGGCCGCCCAAAAGAGCGCGCCTTTAAAGGAACTGTGTGAGAGTGATTACCGGAGAAGTAGGGTATTATGTAGGGATACTATGTATGGATACTATGTACTATGTAGCGATACTATACAGGGACACTATGTCTGGATACCATGTAGGGATACTATGTAGGGATAATATGTAGGGACACTATGTATGGATACGATGTAGGCATACTATACAGAGACACTATGTACGTATACTTTGTATGGATACTTTGTATGTATACTATGTAGGGATACGCTGTCTGGATACTTTGTATGGATACTATGTCTGGATGTGTGTCTACAAGCTAGCTGCACTGAAAAATAGTAAACAATATGTGAAGGTGGGAAAGAATGCATGGTTGTGTATGTGTATATACCAGCAACACTATGTCAAAGTACAGCTACATTGTGGGCTATGACCACTATATGTATGTGCAAATAAGTTACTATTTCCTTGTAACGTAAGTCCTACAGAAACGCCCAGGCAAAAGCAACATAGCAGATATAGGCGATTGTAGGTGTTTCCCAGTAGAGCACATACGGTTCCTCTCGGGTGGCTACCTATCCACCTTCATGCACAAGCCAATACACACCTACCCCCCCCCCCCCCCCACCCACAGCCCCCGACACACATACCAACACACAGACGCACGCATACATCCTACCGCCTATCATCTGGCTTCACATCAATGCCAGGCCAATGCCAGAGATCGAGTGCCACGGTTGTGAAGATCATCTCCACAGAGTTCGACAGCGTGCGACCGCTCAGGTACCACATAGACCAGCTCAGCAGTGAGCAGAACAGCGTCATCCGCGCAGCCTCACGCCCAAACGTACGATACGCCAGCCTGCAAGCAAGTACATGAATGAATACGATTACGTATACTGAAAAAGATATGTGTGTGTGTGCAAATGATATGTTTGGTGTAATGTATACGATCAGATATATAGATAGTGTATGTGTTGGCACGCACGTGAGCACCCTTATATATCAATGATGCACTTGAGAGTACATTCTGACAGTACTACGTCTGATTGGAAGTTCTGTACCTAATATTGAGGCGGTATGTTCTATACTATAGCCTGAATACAATAACCAGCAACCATCTACACTCCACGAAAAGCTTGCACGTGCAACGCCTCCACGAGCCATCACAGACGTATCAACATCTATCCTACACAGGCGAGTATCCCTACGGACAAGTGGTTTATTTGTAATGGACTGTGTGTTCAATGTACTGCAACTGCACAAAGCGATTCGTGTGGTCTCCAAGCACGTGGGCCATGCACTTGACACAACTGATATGCAGATGGTTGAACTTTTCGGACGAGTTAAGTGTCTTCACGGGGAGCGATGGGAGACTCATAGACAACAGGTACTCCCATCACGTGGATCGAAGCAACTCGTGCGCAAAAAGTTAACTGCTATTATTGGGGTTGAATAGCCAACTAACAAGCCATGCCACAGGGTGATCCAGTGGACTCTGACTCTGAATGGCACTACTTGCTCAGCATGTAGGTACGTGCATTTGCAGACAACCGCCACCCCGCAAACGCACAACCAATCGACAGTACTCACATACATGAAGAAATAGCCTCGCAACAAGTCTGTGACTTCGAATAAGTGGTAGTGGTGACACACTGAGGTGTGTTGTATCTTGCAGTCACGCTCACGGATAGAGCACTCACATTTGTATGAGGAATGACGATCCAAAACGTAGTAATTGTTGCTAACCTCCAATGCGAATCGTTCGTTTCATAGCATATATACACTCATACACTCAGAAGCTTGGACTCAATCCTGTCATGTGCATGTAAGCATACATACATACGTACACTCACGCACAAACATACGTACACTCTCACGCACATACAGTTTGAGTTCTGAATTGCAAATTGTTTGTCAGAGCAACCGGAAGCAGAGAGTGGGTGTTAAACGTCACCGAAAAACTGTGATGCTTCTATTTAGCCTAAAAGAACACGCGGATCCAAACTTAAAAAAAACATAAAAAAACATACGTGTGCGTATAGTGTATCAATCCTTATATGTACACTAACCACACATCATAAAAACCTATACTTTGCCAGCGCTCACTCACCACTTGATATCCTCACTAGCACACATATACGATACTACTTATCTACACATAGCACGCTCATACTCAGCACTATCTGCCAGATAAAACGCAAGGCAAGTGTAAGTATGGCGTATTATTCCTTATATATACTATTGCAGACATCATCGGACACCTATACAAAGACAGCTTCCAAACATCATCCTAATCTAAGCTCAGATCCCATGTATGTGCACAGGATATCAACTCTTGCTTGTGCATTAACCACACATAATTCATATCTATACAGAGTTAGCTCTCTCACAGACTCCAGCATCCCCTACAGCCGACGTATACGATAGTACATATCTACACATAGTAGGCTCATGTCTAGAACTATATACAGTTTAATTTATAACGCATGCATGCACGTATTGTATTATTTCATACATGTATATTTAACACACCTAACTAAATACCTATACAGAGCCAGCTCACACACACCCTCCAGCATCCCCTGCAGCACTCGCGGTATCACCACCAGCATACTGGGCGTATCTATACGCAGCAACTTGAGGGTGTAGAATACAGGCACATACATATACGGATGTGCAAACCCTCTTATATGCGAAATCCATTCCCATGTGAGGTAGCCTCTACCGTACACAATGACATGTGCTATCTCCAGTGCCTGATACCACTCGTCAGGCGCAAAGGCGGTGCTCAGACTCCAGGCCTGTAAACCTCGCAATATAATTAGCATACACACATACTTATATTTATCCCCAATGATACCGTTTATAGTATTGTGACCGTTGGATGCATTGATAGTGAGTTTAGTTTTTTCTACATTCGCATCGGCATGTGAGTCGTCACTTGTTTTCAATTGCGAGCCTATGTCATCACCTTTAGTTGAGAGAATTTTGGCGGTGTGTACACTCTTCAGCTTAACAGACGTATCGTCTTGACTGTTTTGAGATGCGTGCACGTCCTTGCTACTGTTTGGATCTCTCATAGTGTCGGTATGTGCTGTGTTAGGCGCACTTTCGTGTGATACTGAATTATCCATACGTCGGGTCACGTCGATTGAACAGGCTATGTATCTCGACCTTTATATAGAGTCTCTTTGTACCTATCCAACACGAACGATGCTTTATAAGCAGCCCTAAACTTTACATTCAGTATGATAAATTTTTAAAAATTTCAAATACGTATCCAACACAAGTATTGTACAGTTTTAGGTACAGAAAGTAGTTGCTTTAAGTATGATCAGTATGCGGGCGTATGTTGTACACTCATACTGAATCGACATTTTTCAAGCAATTGAGACACTATTTCGGCGTTACAATGATCATAACTGTGCTTGTTTCTATCAAGGGGTAACGAAATGGGTTTAATCGTCGCACACAGTGTAACGAAATACGTGTACACGCATACTTATATGTAGAGAGATATGTGTAATCAGTTGGCTACGGTGCACCGGTATTCACTTGCTGTCACAGCTGTCAAATGTCAAGTGTCACATATCAAATGTCAAAGGCCAATGTCGATTTGTCATAAACTCCAAAGACGTGGGCAGAGTTGGGCACAGCCTCACAGGCCACAGGGAAGCCTTCGAAACCACGCGTCGAGCATTGTCATCAATTTATGAATTACATATGTAAAATTATACATCAGTCACAGATGTTTACATATGTGTGTATGTAGGACGTTGCTACACATACTATTGGAAGTACGTTAGCGTATGTAGACATCGTCTTGGTATAGGATAGTACGCACTCTTGCTGTATAAGGGCATACATATATCCGTACCAGTATTACAACCTCACACAGGTATACATCTAAACAGGTCTTTATAGGCAATATATAGTTGGATCTACAGCTTGGTGCATTATGATGAGGTTACCGAAGTGCAGTACTCACTGTAGAGTGGCTCTCGGGTTTATCAAAATAACACAGCGACCATCCGCTCACACTCACGCTATAGTGAACCAAGTCTATAATAAAGCAACACGAGCACAATACATCACATCATCTACTTGTAGTAGCCTACAGACGTCTGTATGCGATAGCTTATCTAGGGGGACAAGTACATGTACATCGTCACGCGCCAGAGGGTTTCACACACAGGTAGCATTGAATGCTGCCAAGCCTAAGAGTGTACTATACGACCAGACGAATAACCCTGCACATAAGACACAGGGTAGGTCTAATAGAGGGAGCGATGCTAAAAATAGAATAGGTACAGGAGGTATGAGGCCTAGGAAACCAACAAGGTTTGGGAGTAACACGTCGAAGACATACTCAGGACATAGTACGGACAAAGTAGGCGGGGCTGAGGCAAAGAAAGAGAAATTTGTTTACAACACAGTCAAACCAGCTGGGGCCGGCAAAACGTGGGAGCGATACTATCCGAAATCGTAAGTGTATTGGCAGTTGATTGAACTTTTCCTGCATAGTTAGTGTGGATGTGTTGACTCAATGTATAGATGTGTAGTATGTATGCATGTACTACTTGATCACTTTATGCGTGAAGAATATCGTAAATCGAGCGCATTCTTAATTCGACTGTACATATCAGAAAACAACTCTTTTTCTATTACATTATATGTCAAATGCCAGTTCCTGCATATGCACCCGTCCACGTATGCGAATACATCATATCTATGTTTTTATTGATATACAAGTAATATATATATATATATATATATATATATATATATATATATATATATAGATAGATAGACATATATCTACACACACACACACACACACACATATATATATATATAT
>NW_014040555.1:214957-218530 GCF_001186125.1 Sphaeroforma arctica JP610
CGGGTAAATCATCATCTACAGTTGGTTTACATGTGTGTATGTCTTGGCATGTATATGTTACGGGTAAATCTTCATCTACAGTTGGTTTACATGTGCATATGTCTTGGCATGTATATGTAACGGGTAAATCATCATCTGCAGTGGGTTTACATGTGTGTATGTCTTGGGATGTATATGTAACGGGTAAATCATCGTCTGCAGTTGGTTTACTTGTGCGTATGTCTTGGCATGTATATGTAACGGGTAAATCATCATCTACAGTTGGTTCACATGTGCGGTTGGTTTACATGTGCGTATGTCTTGGGATGTATATGTAACGGGTAAATCATCGTCTGCAGTTGGTTTACATGTGCGTATGTCTTGACATGTATATGTAATGGGTATATCATCATCTGCAGTTGGTTTACATGTGCAGGGTACGTATTGCACCAGCTCCCTGAATCGTTGAATCCACTGCAGAAGTTATGCGTCGTATTGTTCACAATGGAATAGGTTTGCGTTCAAAGTCCCCTTCTCTGCTGTGATGTAGTTGTAACTTCCCGGCTTGTGCCTTCTAGTTCGTGGGTGACATAAACCAAGTTATTTGGCTTTCGGCTGGTGACATAAACCGAGTTGACTGGCTTTCGGCTGTTAAAGGTGAACGCAATGGAGACGTAATGCAAGCCACAGCGTTAGACATCGACAGCCCATGCCCATGTACACGCACTTGTCGTATATTCATATGCACATGCACTTGTCGTATATTCATATGAACATGCATTTGTCGTATATTCAGGTGCACAAATCGTGGTTGCCACGGCAACGGTAACCTCGCCCCTCATGGCCACCATTGCCGCCACACTGCCGGAGATGGAGTTTGTGGCCACCCCGAATGTCCACAAAGCCGACTCAAACGTCACGCACGAGTTCATTCGGCTCAGGTGTGCTGCATTGTGTTGTGTGCCCGTGCGAGCCTCCCACTCAGTGATGTTTATCCATAGACCTCCACGCCTATGACCTACGCTTAGCACGTGGATACAGCAGGCTATCCGTTGGTGGTGTGCAGATACCCAGATAATGCAGTGTCCCCAATATGCACCTGAGCGGTCCCATTCCATTCGTGTCAGGTGCACTAGACTAGCACTCACACCCATCTCTCTGCTCCACACAGGGGCCATGACGATACCAAGCAAGAGGCGCTCAAAGCCCAGTTGTTCGGTCAAACGGGCAGTGTGATTGTCTTCTGCAACACATACCGTACGTGTGACTGGGTGTCCAGCATGCTTAACGAAGCAGGCAAGATGAACTACAAGATGCACGGGTGCCAGGACTCGAAGGTCAGAACTACGGCCATTGACGAGTTCCAGAAGGTATGTGCACGTGTGGTGGATGGGGGGTTGCATGGGTGGGTATGCATGTGTATTGTGTGAGTATGTGTATGTGTATTGTGTGTATATGTGTACGTGTGTATGTGTATGTGTGTATGTGTATGTGTATGTATATGTGTATGTGTGTATATGTATGTGTAAGTGTATGTGTATGTGTAGGTGTGTGGCTTGTTGTGATTCAACTATGTGCCACAGACCTTGCTCGTAGGAACTGTCTTCCTATGTTACAAGTACTTTACATACATTACCCTGTGATGATGGTTAGTTGTATCATATAGTATGTGCTTATGTATCAAGTACCTTACATACACCACCCTATGATGATGGTAGCTGTATCATATAGTATGGGCACGTGCTTACCACCTACTCGAGGTAGTTGGTGAGTCTGTGAGCGAAACGCGTCTTATCGGCTAAACCGAGGGCTCAGGTGTGGCCTCTAGTACCTCTACTATACCTACACAGTCACTCGTTACTCTACTATACCTACATAGTCACTTGTTACTCTACTATACTACTCTACTATATCTACATAGTCACTCGTTACTCTACTATACCTACATAGTCACTCGTTACTCTACTATACCTACATAGTCACTCGTTACTCTACTAAGTTTTTCTTGTTGGTATTCGAAAGGAGGGCTGTAAGATCCATCCTTCCTGATGGATCTACCATTCCCCCCATTAAACGGCTCGGGGGAGAGAGCCCTCGAGTGGTGGGATTTTTCCGGTTTTCGGAAAGGATTAATTGGGACTATTCCTACGTAATCACTCGTTACTCTACTACACCTACATAATCACTCGTTACTCTACTACACTTACATAATCACTCGATACTCTACTATACCTACATAATCACTCGTTACTCTACCATACCTACATAATCACTCGTTACTCTACTACACCTACTCTACTATACCTACATAGTCACTCGTTACTCTACTATACCTACATAATCACTCGTTATTCTACTACACCTACATAGTCACTCGTTACTCTACTATACCTACATAGTCACTCGTTACTCTACTATACCTACATAATCACTCGTTACTCTACTATACCTCCATAGTCACTCGTGACTCTGCTTGTACCCTTATGCAGCAAAAGAAAGGAATCCTGGTGTGCACGGATATTGCTAGCCGAGGCATCGACACGCGAAATGTCAACAAGGTGTGATCTTCTGTCAGCCGTGCGTGATATGCGCCTATTGTTACTGGCGTGCGTGTTTTGGCTACACATGTGATTTTGGGCTATATATCGCACGTTTGAGTGCCATGGGTTTGGTAACAGGTGTTGTGATGCCACACATTTATATTCGGGTGAGTATAGCTGGTCGGTGGTTGACCTGTAGTCCGCACGTCTTAATAGTACAGAGACAGTGTTCGTGTTCATGTCATTGGGCTAGGCAGGCCTGTGACTGGGTGTACATATGTGATGGGTAGAATATTTGTTGCACATCTGTGACTGGGTGTGCATGTTTTTAATCTGAATTATAACAATGCCAGTCTGGAGTGTGGACCTGCCAGGCATATGCATGGGCGCCTATCCATGCAATTGTGTGAGCCTATCCATGCAATTGTGTGAGGTGAGAGGACGTATCATACGGTGCGTCTTAATAGTAAATAAAAAATAAATATTGTCTGTCGGTTCGCCAATGGAACTGTTCCAATGTAATAGCCCGTTCGCGGTCACGTACGTAAACGAGGCGTGCTATAGCATTCCCTTGCTGAAGTATGCACGGAGAATAGCTAGAGGCTATGCTTCCTTCCTACTCGCCACGTACACAGGTGAGAGTCGTGGATGGATATGTATTGGTATAGTAACAGACCCCCTCTCCATACGCAGCACCCACTCCTGCTATGTACACCCATGTACCCGTCTTAGCACTGGCCTTGTACACATCATCAGCGTTACATACATACTCGTGTGCACCACTCGTTTAACGGACTGGCTAATATAGTATGTTGTTCATGTCTACGCATAGGTCATCATGTTCGATTTCCCAACCTCGGTGGCGGACTACCTACATCGTGCAGGGCGTACGGGTCGCCTAGGCAGCAAGGGCACAGTTGTGTCGCTGTATTCGACTAAGAACGCCGAGCATGTGTATAGGATAGAGGTATGTGCGAGGAATGGGTATATATATATCGATATATATATATATACATACATATATATATATATATATATATAGTAAGTATATATA
>NW_014040555.1:218550-223480 GCF_001186125.1 Sphaeroforma arctica JP610
CGATTGCGACCAAGCACACAGAACATCTGTACGCAACAGAGGTGGAAGTTAGTAACAGGTGTCAGGTTTAAATACGTATGTATACATGTGAAAATTAGTACCAGATTGCAGGTTTAAATACGTATGTACATATGTTGAAATTTGTACCAGATGACAGGTTTAAATACGTATGTATATATGTGGAAATTAGTATTAGGCGGCAGGCTTGATTACACTATATATGTATATATGTGGATTGCGAAGAACCATGCTAAATGACGGCTTGCCCTATTCTGCAGAATGCTGTTAAGCACGACAAAACTCTGAGTGGACTATTTAAGAAACTGACACAGTCAGAGCGACCCAAGACAAGGAGGCCGGAGGTGAGTGTCTTCATGCACAATGCACACACACGCATACACACATACACACACACACACAAAAATACATACACACACACACACACACACACACGCACACAGACAGACAGAGGCAGATTTACACACACACACACACACACACACACGTGTCGATCTCATCTCTGTGTTTGTATGCGTATTTGTTTGTATACGTTGTCAGGGAATCAAGCCCGGATGACCAGAGTGTAGTGCATATGTGTGTATGCAGGGTGTATACATTCATTGGTACAATTATGAAGTGAAGTGTGTGTTGGTAGGCTGTTCAGGCTATGCTGTATATACGTGCATGGGCTGTACTAGCGCACATAGCCAAAGTGCCACTTTGTTTGAGGTCTAAAGTGGGCCTTTTTTATAGTGAGCTTGTTACATGTTTCTTGTCCTTTTATCATATGTCCAATCAGAACAATACACCACGCGGTTGCCGCCTATACCAATGCTATAAGCATCGGCTCATTCACGCTCACACTCATACGATGTACATACGCCATAGTGTAGAGGGAATTCAGAAACTCACAAATCCGCATGCAAAACCACTTAACAGTACTTTATTAGTGTTCGTACCTGTTCACAATATGTCCATAGTCTGGACCAGAGCTGAGTTATGTTGTAGTCTCTGTCACTTTCTTTTGCGATAGGTATGGGCACCGGTTGCTTACAACTTGCATGTCCATACACAACCGAAATCGATACCAATCAGCTTCAGCAGTACGCGTGTACCGCCTATCACACCTCCATAGCGTTCTAACGACAATCTCTCGATACCCGACCTGACATGCTGCCTGAAACGATTGCCTAGATTGCCTACTAGGTGTCTAGTGTATTAGTTTGTAACGCATGCTGCCCAAAACGTTTATGTTGACTGAGGCATCCAGATACACACCTTCCAGCCAATTACCTAATGGGGCACCATGACTCATGTTCTTTCTCTATACCCAACAGACTGCACACAGTGCTTTCCAAGTGGACGGAGCAGCGAGATTCGATGATTCGGTGTTGAATCCGAAGGACGATATAACTGATATACCACTAGAGGATGAATTTGACGAGTCTACAAATAGCACCATCTGGGTGTAGCGAGCATAGTATATGTAGTATACATGGTAAACCAACCATAAAGCATCTTATAGTAAACCAGCCATAAAGCATATTATAGTATACCAACCATAAAGCATCTCATTAAAAAATCAATCATGAAGCATCTTATCGTAAACCAACCATAAAGCATCTTATAGTAAACCAATCATAAAGCATCCTTTTATAGTAAACCAACCATAAAGCATCTTTATATAGTAAACCAACCTTACAGCATCTCATAGTAAACCAACCATAAAGCATTTTATAGTAAACCAACCATCAAGCATCTTATAGTAAACCAACCATAAAGCATCTTATAGTAAACCAACCATAAGGCATCTCATAGTAAACCAACCATTAAGCATCTTATAGTAAACCAACCATAAAGCACCTTATAGTAAACCAATCATAAATCGTCTTGTTCAATTAGAGACCAAATACACTACATACGCATATCTGTGTAGGACAGCCGAGTTGACTTCGAATTCTTTGTTCCTTCACTGGGTATGCATGTTGTTCGGACATGTTAGTGTATGGGAAGGGGTTAAAGGGGGTTCGTTTGTAGTTTCTTTATATATTTGTCATGTCTCCTTTAGAAGCTATGTCGCTGTGTACGCATATTGTTCAGGCGTGTTAGCGTATGGGAAGGGTTTAAGGAATTTATTTTTGTAGTTTCTTTATATATTTGTCATGTCTCCTTTAGAAGCTATGTCGCTGTGTACGCATATTGTTCAGGCGTGTTAGCGTATGGGAAGGGTTTAAGGGATTTATTTTTGTAGTTTCTTTATATACCTGTCATGTCTCATTCAGAAGCTATGAATTGGTCGTGTGTTTTGTGAGCTCGTTCGGATGATGTTGTTGTCCGTTAGCATACGAATTTGCTACAAAGTAACACCGATTTTCGACCCAAAAGAGGTGTAAATCTGCTGACAAGAACGGTATACACTATTATCTTTTGGTCACATAATTGAGAATATGGCCACTTAAACACACAACAAGTAGTAGGGAAATAAAAAATGATAAGTGTTAAGCGTACAATTAGTAGTAGAGTAATAAGATATGCCCTTGTTAAACACACAACACATAGTAGGATAATAAGACATGGCCGTGTTAAACATACAAGTAGTAGGGTAAAAAGACACGATAGTGTAAAACACTCAACACAAGTAATAGGGTTATAAGACACGATAGTGTAAAACACTCAACACAAGTAATAGGGTTATAAGACACGATAGCATTAAACACACAAATAATAGTAGGGTAACAAGACGTGATCGTGTTAAACACCTAAAAAATAGTAGGGTAATACGACACAATAGTGTTCGCATATTTATTCACCTATTTGACGTAGCATTTACAAGTGAAACGCTTTGCATCTTAGACACCCATGCTACTACTATAATTAGATATCCAAGATTTCGAATATCCTTTCACACACAAAGTTAGTGCTGTACTAGTATACAGCCTAAACACTTCAGTAGACCTCCTGCTTTTAGCGATGTAGCACTGAATACAACGACGAACAGATAGAAATATATTTACCACGTCATGTCTTATATACCAGTACAGCCTACCACACAAGAAGAGACATGCTATATACACCACATTCCTATCGAACAGTTACCATGGCGAAGTATTGAGCTATGTATTTCACAACAGTCATAGTGAAGTATTGAGCTATATGCATTTCTCAGTCGTAATGAAGTAGCTTATATAAGTTGTCGTTCGTACATAGTAATTATAGGAAAAAAGAGATGTCGCGATATATTTTTATATGTATTTATTACATTTTATTTTGTATATATAAATGTACATATATAGTTTTGATTGGATACCACGGACACTAGTGTTTAATGCCGGTCTTATCCAAAAACGAAACAAATAAACACAAACCCACATTTGATTACCAAATAATAATCATATAAATACCAACTATTTGACTTTACATCTAGTACATACCTGGGCGGATTCCTTGGAGCTCATGCAGTCCAAGGTTTAGAAGGGAGGTGTTCGCCATTCGCACTGAGGCTTACGATCCCTTTTACACATCGACAAATGTCTTTGTGTGCGTCTGAATTCGTTTGATGCGGCACTCTGGTGTCACTTATCGACGGTTACTTATTTTTTAAAAATCATATACAACATTATATAGTAAAGAAATATGTTTGTGCTTCATTTGCATTTGAGAGGAGAGCTTTTAGTCCGTACGAACTACGAAGAGGTGCGCAAGGATTAAGCTTAGTTCATAATGAATCATCGCACATACAATGCCAATCACATTCCCACAGCGGAAGCTTACTCTAACATGTTATTGTTAGTCAGTATAAAAGGTCGTGGAGGGTCATACAGTGCCTGGTTTTATACACGCGCGTTCTTTCCCACGCGTATGCAAATATACTTGCAATCCACTGGCTATATGTGCGGTGTATGGCTGTACGCACAGGAGTGAGCGGATGTAGTTTTATGAAATTGCTCAGCACATTGTAATTGTATTCAAACTAGGTATGAACGGTATATGATATGCTTAAGATTGAACAAAACTAGTCTGATAAATTTGTATGCGTGTTTGGGCAGGGGAAATTATATTCCTAGAAGCGTTCAAGACAAACAGATTCTATAAATGTGAATTATGCATCGATAATCCAAAGTGTACCTGTGTGTTAAGTGCAAGATGTCGCCCTGGCGTTTCCACGGAATCAAACACAAAATAATAATGGTTTTTATTAGCTCATAGGTAGAGTTGAAGCGTTTTGCTTGGCTCGACTAGAAACACTACACTCATACTTATTGTATGAAGTACGGAGCGAGTAAACCAGTACTGCATAAATATTCAAGAACACAAAAAGAGTTAGTCAGCCTTGTTACACAAACATTCAAGTATATATTCGGCGATGTATATTAATATTCGAACCTGTATATAGTCACGTAAAAGGTGGTCACAATTGCATGCACAGGCTTCCATTTCGTCTACGTCGACAGTTCAAGCAAAAGCCCGGCATGGATATACGGCGTTCAGGTGTAACGGTGCCACTAATGGCATATTAAGAACACCCCCCCTTCAGTTTGCTCATATATCGCGTGCCTACGGATATGTTTATAGACGGGTGTATTACAGGTGTTGTTGAAATGTATAGCGGTGTGGACACGTTCATAGCCTGTGAGTTCAGTTGCACCTCACTACTAACTCGGGACGAATTCCGACTTTGTAAATAAAAATTACTCGGGTTATACCACTTGCGCACCGGTTTGGTCAGAATCCCCTAACCTCCAGAATCTACTAT
This sequence comes from Sphaeroforma arctica JP610, assembly GCF_001186125.1. NCBI lineage: Eukaryota > Ichthyosporea > Ichthyophonida > Sphaeroforma > Sphaeroforma arctica. The sequence goes on from NW_014040555.1 coordinate 223,304, forward strand.
CTCTTGTAAATAAAATGGAAACTCTCTTATATTTATTAGCAAAGAGCTGGAACCATGGTGTAAAAATTGCCAAGAACGAGCTCAAATACATATACAAACATACACGATTGTGTACACACGCGCACACACCGACACCGACACAAAACAAAAACAAAAACAGAGACATATATATGTATG
>NW_014040555.1:223546-227196 GCF_001186125.1 Sphaeroforma arctica JP610
GACAATAGATATATATAGAAGACATTCACAGGCACAGACACAGATACAGCCACAGCCACAGCCACGGCCACAGCCACAGACAGAGACACAGACTCTCACACCGACACCGACACAGACACGCTCATATATATATATATATATGTATATATATATACATATACATATACATATATACATACACACGTGTACACACACACACACACACACACACACATATATATATATATATATATATATATTATACATAAATATACATATATACATACATACATACATACATATATACATATATATATATATATATGTATATATATATATATACATATACATATATATATATATACATATATATTTAGATAAATATATTAATATATATATGCACATCGGATTATATACATATATAATCATATTTAAACATCCATGTTTGCTTACACGTATTAAATATACAAGAACATTTTATATGTGTGCCTAAAAATATAATAATGCCCATATCGATGGATGTAGTATTCGAACACAGCACGTATATTAGCCGTTTTTTTTGTTGGAATAAGCCAATCGTTGCTATATCTATACCTCTAGGTCTTCACTGGGTCACATGTTGGAAAAACATACGCAAATATATTCGATATATACACACATACTGGATGAAGTATCAATCCGTTGTCACCAATGCATGGTCTATTTTTGTATCTATAATTGACGGCTCGAACCGCAATTACATAGACTTATCTTATGTCGACTATTTCAAGTGTGAACCTATATAAATACAAATAGACACATTGCTGTGTGAATGTTTCCCCAACTTTCAAGCGTGTATTCTCTATAACGGCCAGTTCCCAACTTATATATGCAGATGTCTCAGTGGGGATATCATATTGAAATTATTTCTAAAGTATGTCCGAGAGTACATTAATCTCACAAATGGCTATACATGTGTATCTCGAACATTGCGCATGCGACATTGTGCATATAGTATGTCCATGTGCGAAGTGCTTAAGAACTATTGTCGGCGTGTGTATTTCCTATACAAGACTATACACTTCTACAAATAAATTTGCATACACGTACGTGTAACTCTTTGGTGCACGGACACCAATTGCGCGTAAAACCCATACAGGAGTACATCTACAATCTAGAGCTGAATACGTATACTACAAGAGACCTAACACAGTATAATAGATGATTGATAGTGTCGATTCATAGCCTTTGTCAATTTAAAAGGCTATGGTCAATTGTTTATATAGCACTGCTTCTTCTACTTAAAGCCTACAGTTATTCCTGAATCATAGAACCAAGTATATTTTCAACCTGACAGTCGCTATACTGAAGTGAAGGGCTATTCACTCATGAGATTCAAGAGCTATACATACCCATGAGTCAGACTACGTTCAGTAGTGAATTCCTGCGCCTGTATTAAGCAATATTAGGTATGATGTATAAACGGTACGTGTGATAAATACAAGTATGGCACAGTAACCAGTACTTGAGTTTTGACTCTGTATGTTTGATGCAGATACGACACAGACTGTACACGCATACTTGACACCGTGTTTGTGTTGAGCAGACACAAATATATACATTATATCAGTATAAAACGGGCAGACGAAACCCCATAGTTATCGTATGTCTGCTCCTATCAAGCAAACACTCTCAATTAAGTTTGTATAGTGCAAGATAAAACCCACACCCACCACATTCACGTTTTTCAGAAAAGTTCGAATATGTAGTTAATATTGCGAACGTGCCGGAGCAACCTAGTGAGAGTATAGTGTGTGTGTGCAAGTGTATATACGCAAATAGTGTTATAGCTATACTCGAGCACGCATGTAAATATCTTGTCCTCTGGAATCTGGATATCATTCGCCAGCACTGAGTGCAGCGATCTCTGAGAGATAAGAGATGTTGTATCTATTTTCCCGCTAATTTGTATATAATATTTGTAAAAAAGAACTATACAAATAAAAAGAAGATTAAAGACATGTGAGAGAATAATGGCCCAAATAAATAAAGTCTATTTATATATATGTTTTATTATTAGATCGATCTCTATTGGACAAAATGACAAACCGAACACTACCCCTATACAACACAATACTTTCAAAACTATAACCCACAACAAAGAAAATTTCTTATATCATATAAATACACCAAACACATCGTATTCCACATTACTTACCTGGGCGGGGCTTTTGGAGCTCATGCAAACCAAAGGCCAAGGGGGAAGCGTTAGCCATTGCACTGAGGCATACGGTCCCGCTTACACATTCTCAAATGAGTTTGTGTGCGTCTAAATTCGTTTGATTCGGTGCTTCGGCACCATCTTTCGTTACCTTTTATATAAATATAATAAATAGGATTGTTTTACATAACTGTAAACTACAAAAAAGCAAGGGATATAGTGAAGCGATATTTTGTACTGAGGTTTGGGTATGGTGTCGTCGGACCCGATCTCAGCTATTCAGCGGTGAGCGGTTTCGTGACGAGCTGAATAAAGGGTATAGTCGCGCAAGGAATTTTGATAGCGTATAGTGCTTGTTAGTAGTATTGTCGTAGGCTTAAGAAAGAGATCTGCGTATAATGGAACACATATTCATGTTCGTTGGCTTTTAAAGGGTTGGTTTGGCGTATACTTGATTATACTATCTTTTGGCTAATGGGTAGGATAACGTATACTTCTTAATACCAGCCTTGGCTTAAGAGGGGTAGTCTGTAAAGAATAACTTGCTGAAGTGTTGAATAGAGATCACAGAAATTGGTTTCATCAACACGTTGCGTGGCATGCTGGTTTGCATTGCTTGGTATTATGCCAGCATGTTGCATGGTATAAAATTATCATCAGTGTTCTTTGGGGTTTCTGATGTGCGCTATTACTATGCATGCTCGCCACGGGTAAAGTCCACACAAGTATCATATTCTTCTCTCAGCTATAGTATATTAAAAGTTGAATCCTTGATTCAATGTCGTCTATTTCATAAGATTGGCCCAAGTATAAAGACGCGCATACTCTTCGCCAGAGGGAATAATTTCTCACTCAACTGAAGTAACTTCAGTAGGTTTCGTTGGTTTGGGAGAATCTGATCACGACCGTATCTTTCATAAGTTCGACCAAAAAGATAAAAGGTTGCTAGGCAGGTCATCAGCTTGGTCAAAGGGAATAGCAACCTTTCGCACTGTAGCCTGAGTAATGCGCTTCTGTAAAGTCTCAACTCTTCTCCATTAAATGTTGTACCGGATTTAGACTTAATTGATTAGTTTGCTTTAGCACTTTTACTTGGTAGCTACTAGCACTTTTTACTTGGTAGCTACTTGGGGATGTCAATCATTATTATATGTACCGTTTACCTCTTGTTGCTGGACTCAGAAGCTGCTATAGCTAAAACATCAATCACCCTGCGAAGATACTCCATTGTTTTGCAAATGATACACCCTGCTACCTAGGAATATTTATATCGCACTTTGCCATTCCAGCACAGTGATTGACCAAGGACAGCTATGTGCGCAATATATATATATATATATACACACACACACATATATATATAAATATATATGTATATATATACTATATATACATACATACACACACGCACGCACACACACACATATATATATATATACATATACATTTATACATACACACACACACACAC
>NW_014040555.1:227803-229706 GCF_001186125.1 Sphaeroforma arctica JP610
GTATATATATACATATCTAAATAAATAAAATAATAAAATAAATTACATATATATATACACGTACATACACACACACACACACACACACACATATATATATATATATATATATATATATGTATATACATATTTATACATATACATATAAATACATACGTACATACATACATATATATATGTTTATATGTATGTATATATATATATATATTTATATACCGTATCGCTGTAAGGTGAAAGGAAGCACAACAGGCAGCATAAACACAAATATCATGGCGTCATAACTTGTTTATTTGCGAATGCCATCTACAGCAACCTGAAGGTATTTAGTTTGCACACTACCAATCCATAATCAACGGATTCGATGTACTTGTCTGAGGATAGCTATATGCCCTGTGAAATAACGAGTAAAAGACCATGTCACGAAGGCCTTATACAATCGATGGTCGACGTTGTACTCGAAAACACACAACCACATAAAACCTTTAAGTCACGAGATGTACCTATCTAAGAAATTGATATATTCAGAGCACAAAATAATATCGATTTATACTGGTAATCCTTTGAAAGTAGAGGTGTAGATTTAACGTAAAAACAGGAGAGTTTATGTACAGGCACTGGGAAGGTATTGGAAGTAGAGGTATAGATCGTGTACAAACCCAGGAGAGTCTATCTTCTGTATATTGTATTTATATATTTCCACTGGGAATATTTTTTAAAAACAGTATAGCTGGTTCCAAACAAACTTAGACCCTATGAACCGAGCACATTGTATCGATTTATACGGGGAAGAATTTGGAGCAGAGATGTGAGGTAAGGTTATCGGAGTAGAGGAGGGAAAGACCAGCGTTAGCAGCCGCGGCAATGCTGGCTCCACTAGTCTATTTCATGAATAGTGGATAGTAAATAACGCACACACGCATAAACCTATTTTCCGAGATATTATACTAGGCCTATCACAACGCGATAAGACGAGTATCGCTCGAAGATAAACAACCCACACATATGCGCAGATCTGAATCATGAATGTACATATATGTATGGAAATATCTGTTTAAAAAAGCTGAAAACACACCCAAGTGTATACACTAGTACCTTCGTCGCCATGCCAACGATGAGTAACAAGGTATTCATAATTCAATTGACTCAAATATAATATATGCACCACACATATCAAACACCGTATCAGATCATCTCCATTGAGACATTTTTATATATAAAGTTTACTGAATGGGCTTCCTGCGTGCAGGCGTTTAGTCCACATAATCGTTCTCATGAAGACTGTCAGATCAACCAGGACTGGACTTATATGGCAAATAGTCAAAGCTTTGTCTGTGACAGCGTTAATCATCGGTGTATACACTCAGTTGCCGTCATCACCAGAGTCTCCCATCGTACAGACCAACGAACATGGTGTACCAGGTATTGAGAAGGGATAACAGTCCAATTAATGAGATGTGACGATAAAGTTAGTCAGTGAAATGCAACGATAGAGTTAGTTAATGAAATGTGGCAATAGTTCAGTTATTAAAATGTGAATACACCAGTTATGAGCCAGTTATGAGACGTGGTACTAGACCCAAAAGCATGGTAGCATACCCATGAAACGGTATATGCCTTTAGAACAGTCAATGAGGTGTGATGGGCCACTGAGATGTGTAATGTCGTACATCTTGTTGTAAGCACGCCGAGTATATGGAATGTATTGGTATTCTGCTGTACGGAGGTATTTCCGATTCCCAAAACGGTTGCTGCCACTATTATATGCATTTGCAAATAAAGTGAGTTCGAATGTACAGTACACGACGATAGGCATCTAACACCTGACACTATCAGAATTTCTAAATCATTGTATCTTACTGAAGAATATATGGTTACAAAATAAATGTCGAAATATTAGCAGTAA
>NW_014040555.1:233080-243215 GCF_001186125.1 Sphaeroforma arctica JP610
GTGGTACCTATACATGCAGGGCTCCCTATAACACAGTCGTGGTACCTATACATGCAGGGCTCCCTATAACACAGTAGTGGTACCTTTACATACAGGGCTCCCTATAACACAATAGTGGTACCTATACATGCAGGGCTCCCTAAAACACAGTCGTGGTACGCATACATACAGAGCTCCCTATAACACAGTAGTGGTACCTATACATACAGGGCTCCCTATCGATTTGGAATTCGGCACAGCTCTCCAGAATCGGAAAGAAAGACTAAGTGTTCCCAAGTACAGCCATAAAGAGGCTATGTTGCAGTGGACAAAACAAACAAGCCTCGAGGAGACTAATAAGCAGTGGACAAAACAAACCAGCCTTGAGGAGGCTAAGAAGCAGTGGACGAAGAAAACAAGCGCCCACACCATGTCGGATCTACTTATCGAGCCTACGGAGATCGGAAGGGTATGTGTGGCGTGCAGAAGCTGCGCGTATGATGTGTGTGGGGTGCTCACTATACTGCACAGCAGCACACCCACAAACACATAGGTACAGACGCGTATACAGGTTACTCTATCATGTATATTTTCCCATTTACCTGATTTGGTTTTAGGGTTTTAGGGTTTCCTTTCTCACCACTCGTATTCTCACAGTCAGTATGTTTCATTCTCTCTCTCCTCCCAACACACCTCGTAACACCGCAGGGCACCCCCAACCGCAACCTGCCGTGGCACGTGCCACCATGCACAGACTTTCCGGAACGGCCCAACCTCAAACCATCGGCACTCCGACCCAACCAGTAGGTGAAGAGTGTACCCAATGATCATCGCACTATACAGCGCATAAGCACGTCCTCTATCGAAACTTAGATCCAGCTGAGTCGTGAATCTACCTGTCAGCGCTTTCCAGATACCTCGCTTAGTGGGTTTAAAGAAGGGCTGTCTCACATGTTTATATGGCATACAACTCGGAATGGGCTCATACTTACACATCAGTAAAACATCATACATACCAATACTTATACATCAGTATAACATCATACATACCACTGTCCGCGCAGATACGGTTTAGAAAATTTTATCAGCGAACCAATGGTACATTTCGAAATTTTAATTTAAACCCACTGAATCGAGGGCTTGCGCACATACAGGAAGTCAACGCACAGTCTGTACATCATAAAGGCCCTCAACGAGCTAGGCGTGTACTATCGGTTGGATGCCGGATCACTTCTGGGCAGCTACAGACACGGAGGGTTCATCCCTGCCGACAAGGACTTAGACATTGTACTACCCGTGCGACGCAATCTGCATCTCGTCGGTGCGGACCACTATTGCCAAGGTATATTTGAATGCCGGTTGTAGTATGGGAAGAATGTATGTATGATCAAGGTATTTGAATAGACTGTCCGAAAGCTTTAAATGATCGTATAGTTGGAGGTGCGCGTGTCGTAGACAGTACCTATAGGTTATGTGATACGTGTATATGAGACGACGTACATAATACATATAGTATACGTGGCATGTGTTGTATGCTAACGTAGCTATCTATGCAGAAAGCAGAATTAATCTGAATTGATCTTTTTCGGTACAATCGCTGTGGTCTCATGTGGTACAGGCTGTTGGTTGTGTCACAGGCTGTGTGTTGAATGGCGTAATGGGTGTAGTCTCATGTGGTATAGGCTGTTGGTTGTTGGTAGTGTCACAGGTGGTGTGTTGAATGGTGTAATGAGTGTCGTGTCATGTGGTATAAGCTGTTGGTTGTTGGTTGTCTCACATGTGGTATGTTGAATGGGGGTGTGTTGAATGGTGTAATAGGTGTAGTCACATTTGATATAGGCTGTTGGCTGTTGGTTGTGTCACAGGTGGTGTATTGAATGGGGGTGTGTTGAATGGTGTAATGGGTGTAGCATATGATATAGGCTGTTGTTTGTTTGTTTTGTCACAGGTGGTGTAATGAACGGTGTAATGGGTGTAGTATCATGTGATATTGACTGTTTGTTGTTGGTAGTGTCACAGGTGGTGTGTTGAATGATGTAATGAGTGTAGTCTCATGTGGTATAGGGTGTTGGTTGTTATTAGTGTCACAGGTGGTGTATTGAATGGTGTGTTGAATGGTGTAATGAGTGTAATCTCATGTGATATAGGCTTTTGGTTGTTGGTTGTGTCACAGACGGTGTGTTGAATGGTGGAATGGGTGTAGTCTCATGTGGTATAGGCTGTTTGTTGTTGGTAGTGTCACTGGTGGTGTGTTGAATGGTGTAGTGAGTGTAGTCTCATGTGGTATAGGCCGTTGGTTGTTGGTTGTGTCACAGGTGGTGTGTTGAATGGTGTATTGGGTGTAGTCTCTTGTGGTATAGGCTGTTGGTTGTTGGTTGTGTCACAGACGGTGTGTTGAATGGTGGAATTGGTGTAGTCTCATGTGGTATAGGCTGTTTGTTGTTGGTAGTGTCACAGGTGGTGTGTTGAATGGTGTAGTGAGTGTAGTCTCATGTGGTATAGGCTGTTGTTTGTTGGTTGTGTCACAGGTGGTGTGTGGAAGGGGGGTGTGTTGAATAGTGTAGTGAGTGTAGTCGCATGTGGTATAGGCCGTTGGTAGTGTCACAGGTGATTATTCTCTGCTCGGTGGTGAGTGATACATACAAAGTAAACTACAAGGTAAAGTAAAGTACAAGGTAAAGTAAGTTACAAGGTAAAGTAAAGTACAAGGTAAAGTAAAGTACAAGGTAAAGTAAATTACAAGGTAAAGTAAACTACAAGGTAAAGTAAATTACAAGGTAAAGTAAAGTACAAGGTAAAGTAAAGTACAAGGTAAAGTAAATTACAAGGTAAAGTAAATTACAAGATAAAGTAAACTACAAGGTAAAGTAAAGTTCATTGTATAGTAAACTACAAGGAGCACGAAGGGTGGCTCAATACACGTGCGTGTCAGAGAATGTTCCGATTGGATAATGAAGTAACCTGCGTGTTGTGTGTACACTTCATGTTGCGAGTACCGTCATCGGTACAGGCATCTGTTCGATAGAGGAGAATACTTTAGACCTGCTGATATAGTAGAATATCTTATTTGTATATATATATATATAGTAGAATAGCTATTTTATATTTATATATATATATATATATATACATATATATAAATAACTATACCAATTGATCATAGTATAGTCATATGGCCTTTGAGTCTGTGCAAAGTTGTATGCACCCATTTGTTTGGCCCGAACGCATGCGGAGAAGAAGATGGTAGTAATACAATTAAGGAGTACATAAGCTTTTAGAAAATAAATACGGACAACATAAGCGTATTAAATAATAGATATGGACAAGATAAGCATGTTAAATAACAAATACGGGCAAGATAAGCGTAAAAAATAACAAATAATGACAACACAAGCGTATTAAATAACAAATAAGGACAACATAAGCGTATTAAATATCAAATAAGGACAACATAAGCATGTTAAATAACAAATACGGACAAGATAAGCGTATTAAATAACAAACAAGGACAACATAAGCGAATTAAATAACAAACAAGGACAACATAAACGTATTAAATTACAAATAAGGACAACATAAGCGTATTAAATAACAAATAAGGACAACATAAGCGTATTAAATAGCAAATAAGGACAACATAAACGTATTAAATAACAAACAAGGACAACATAATCGTATTTAATATCGAATAAGGACAACATAAGCGTATTAAATAGCAAACAAGGACAACATGAGCGTATTAAATAACAAATAAGGATAACATAAGCGAATTTAATAACAAATAAGGATAACATAAGCGTATTAAATACTGAATAAGAACAGCATAAGCGTATTAAATAAAAATTGAGGTCAACATATAAAGCGTTTTTCGTCGCGATTCAACGGTAACGGTAAAGTTGGTCGCTATAATCGACAACGCTCGAACTAAAAGTGCCATACCACTTTTACTACACCCCTGCGAACAGAGATGGAGGAAGGATCAGACACCAACACAACGACAAAGGTAACGTAATGTGTGCGGATATGTGTGTTGGAAGGAGCCTTTTCATAACTAGACATCACGAATGCACTTTGAGAGTGCTCTATGTAGGTTGTGGCGCTCCTTCTTCGGTATCCCGTGCAGCTACAGTGTGTCTTCGCGCGGTAGTACTTTGTGCGAAAGTGACACAGTAGAGTTGGCATGGCTACTTTGTGCGAAAGTGACACAGTAGAGTTGGCATGGCTACTTTGTGCGTAGGTGACTTTGTGCGTCAGTGACACAGTAGAGTTGGCATGGCTACTTTGTGCGTAGGTGACTTTGTGCGTAGGTGGCACAGTAGAGTTGGCATGGTTACTTTGTGCGTAGGTGACTTTGTGCGTAGGTGACACAGTAGAGTTGGCATGACTACTTTGTGCGTAGGTGACTTTTTGCGTAGGTGACACAGTAGAGTTGGCATGCGCCCCGTCTAATCTGTATCAACCTGACTGGCAGAATACGCCTACAGGTACCCATCGTTCTGCGAGAACTCACTTAAACGATAATGTAAACGTATCAGATTTTCAAAGATTTTCTGCGCAAAATCTCTTAAACGATACTATAAACATATCCGATTTCAAACGATGTTATAAACGTATCAAATTTTAAACGATAAAATAAACGCATCAGATTTTCAAGGAGACAGGTACGCTCTGCGGCATGACTGACTACCAATGGGCCGAGAAGGTTTTCGTCCCCGTTTTACAATCGTTTCTGAACGAAACCGGCATAGAAGTCAGGTATGTATGTCACCATAGAAGTCAGGTATGTATGTCACCATAGAAGTCAGGTGTGTATGTCACCATAGAAGTCAGGTATGGATGTCACCGACGGGTTCCCATATACAGTATGAGTGGCCGGGTATTCTCGGGTGGAGATTAGGCACGCGCTGTATAGTCACAGCTGTGTCGACTCCAGAATATTCGCCAGGATGTGTCTACTATGTCTACTATGTCTACTATGTGTACTATGTATACTATGTGTACTATGTGTACTTGCTCCTATACTAGGGTATCATCTAGATATCACGGCTGTTACGTATGCGTCCGCCATACCCTGTAGGGTGTTGTTTTGTTATCTACACCAACAACTCTGCCGTGACCTGTATGTTAATGTGCGACACTCCACTGTTTTCTCGATGTGTGTACGGGATACGCGTACGAGAAAGAGTTCGGTACGCTCTTCACTTGCAAGTACGCCCGATGCTAGCAACGCACAGTACTGGCACCAGTTGCAACAGAGAGTTATCTCGATATCAAATGATGTTATTGTTGTTGTTGGAGTATGCACACGATTCTCCGTATATACACATGCGGACGGCGCGTGCCACAGCATTTTCGGGTGGCAACTTCCCAAAAGCCAATGCTGAAGTATTGGAAAGGTGGCGGTTGTAGTTTGGAAGTTCACTTGGTAGTTCTGTGCTTGAGTCTTCTTTGGGACAATTCCTTATTCCTTTAAATATATGCCAACTATAACAGTAGATGAGGATTGCAGCACCACCACAGCCTATTGTAGTTTGAAAGTTCACTTGGTAGTTCTGTGCTTGAGACTTCTTTGGGACAATTCCTTATTCCTTTAAATATATGCCAACTATAACAGTAGATGAGGATTGCAACACCACCACAGCCTATTGTAGTTTGAAAGTTCACTTGGTAGTTCTGTGCTTGAGTCTTCTTTGGGACAATTCCTTATTCCTTTAAATATATGCCAACTATAACAGTAGATCAGCATTGCATCACCTCCACATGTCAAGTCTGTACCCGAACAGGGCACGAAAACGGTAGCGGTACACCAGACACGAGCCGTGGTAGTACTGTGCCATAACACATTATACATTAATATCGTTACAAAACAAGCACTCAAAGCTCATATGTAAGCAGAGTTAGATATACAAGCATTGGCGGTTAGAATAGTAGGCATGCATGTGTACTTGCACGTATCCGTGGTGTACAAGACGGTTCGTGCTATGGTATGATTTTTCTGTCGATTCCTTCTCCGCTCAGACACGAGAAAGCTCTCGCCGCATTCCATACCACAACCTCTACCTGAAATACACATTGCGGCAAGGATAACCACCTGAGTTGACTGTGTCTTGGTACATACGATGTACAGGCAGTAGCATATGCGGGTGTATGTGATACAGATACCGATGTAGATACAACACGCATGAGACCTGGACGTACCCCATAACCATATGCCCACCCTTCCCGTCGCACTCAGACTAAGGCTGCCAGAGCATAAAGGTCAACTCAGGCTGATTACACGCTGTGCTTCGGAAACCTTCAATGTGGAAACCCTCGGAAACAACACAATGTGGGGAGGTGCCTGGAAGCCGATGACATGTGTGCGCATGGCGGCTGAGATATTCCTGGAATTCAATTCGCATCAAGGGGATGGGCTGTGCACATGTCCCTGGTACAACACGCACGCTCTCTGTCCGCTCGATAGCAAACAGCATCTCATTAGGAAGTATGTAGGATTGAATAAAGCCTGTTCCGCACACTGTCGAATATATATATATATATATATATCACACTATCGCATATATAAATATATATATATATATATATCAGTGTTTATACACACATATATATATATATAACACAAATGTCTGTTAAGGCGAATCGGAAATACATGTATACGCATACAATAGACACACACTGTAAACAGTATACCTACATACATATAGCTCTTAAAATATGTACTTGCATATAACTCTTAGAGAAACATTGTCTACATTTATATTTCTACATACTGGATGCTGCAATCCTTGTAGGTTCACCACGGGCTTTGAAACACCCGACCACCAACTCGATGACGCGCTCGAACGGAGACACGACCCACAACCGGTTGACCTGGAACTGGTTAAGCAAGAGCGGTTGATGCCAAAGTGCTCTGTCCACGAGGAAGAGGATAAAGGTACAAGCTCTATGGACCGGTATATAGTTTGGTGCATATTAAGTAGATACGTACAGTTATGCAGTCGGATTGCGAGAGAAGTGGGTTTGCATATCCAACATCCATAAGGATGTGTATACTACGCCTGGAGAAGATCTAAGCCTAAAACACACACCCTGACGGGGGAGATATAGGAGTGATTGTATGTTTACTCATGCCCTCATGTATATGTAGAGCCACTTGATTCTATCCTGCGGTGGGGCTAGGGTTCGTACTTCCCTCGTAGTTCGGTATAGGGTGGAAGTGTACATCTTTATATATGTGTGTATCAATAATCCATACATATCTACGTCACAAAGTGTTTTAGTGTACAAGTACATTACATGTTTAATACAGGTGTGTATCAGGTGTGTATCAATCACCAATACATATCTGCATTAATCGTTCAGTATCAAGGAGACAAGTATGTGATGGGCAACTACACAGCACACACTTAGATGCGTAGTGCACGGGGTCGATTGTACGATGCATCACACGTGTTTCAGTGTACACATACCATTACATGACATGATTATACATGTGTGTGTCGATCATTCCTACACATCTGCATGGCACGTGTTTCAGTGTACACATACATTACATGGCATGTTTATACATATGTGTGTCAATCATTCCTACACATCTGCATCACACGTGTTTCAGTGTACACATACATTACATGGCATGCTTATACATATATGTGTCAATCATTCCTACACATCTGCATCGCACGTGTTTCATTGTACACATACATTACATGACATGTTTATGCACGTGTATATCAATTATACATACACATCTGCATCACCAGTGTTTCCGTGTACATACATCGTATCAAATAGAAGCTGTACTATGGAGTGATATCGCATGTGCGTGATATGCAGGGTGTATATCTAAGCCACGGACGTTCACTTCCAACCAATAGGTGAGCGGCAACGAATGAAACAGAGTACGGCGATGTACCGCCCATTACTCAGGTATGTTGCTACGGCGTTTGGATTGGAGGGTGTTGAGAGTGTCTGTAAACACAAAGCCGGGCTGGCTGCCGCACATGGTGCTAGGGTGTTACTAGAGTGGTTCATTGTCATAAACATGGTGCTAGGGTGATACTAGAGTGGTTCATTGTTATGAACATGGTACTAGGGTGTTACTAAAGTGGTTCATTGTTATAAACATGGTACTAGGGTGTTACTAAAGTGTTCTATTGTTTTTAAACATGGTGCTGAGGTGTTACTAAAAAAATTATTGTTTTAAACATGGTGCTAGAGTGCTACTAGAGCAGTTTATTGATTTAAACATGGTACTAGGGTGTTACTAAAGTGGTTCATTATTATAAACATGGTACTAGAGTGTTACTAAAGTAGTTCATTGTTATAAACATGGTGCTAGGGTGTTACTAAAATGTTTTATTGTTTTAAACATGGTGCTAGAGTGATACTAGAGTAGTTTATTGTTTTAAACATGGTACTAGGGTACCTATAACTATAACAGACATATTACTATAACAAAACACATACAGCGGATCACACCACTACATAGCGCGATGGCTGCTCTACTGATAATATCTATATGTTTATAGGCAAGTCTTTACATCATTGCGACGGGATATTTTGGGCGCGACAGAGACATCGATAGACACGTGAACTCACGTTCACACAGGACGCTTCAATATAGAATCATGTAGACGAATACGTTCACATTCCATACAAATATATCTTCAAGCAACCGAAGTATATACATAGAAAAGACTTGTTTAGCATTTGTACCAAATCTTTGATGAAGTATATGGGCAAACCCTGCACGCCACAGCTTTAAAGATGCTCAACGAGCGTACGCTGAAGCGGGGATCACATTCGACTACCTGGATGTGTCCAAACCACGGGCGAATCTACGGCATCACATTGACCGGTTGAGGACTGTTAAAACGGCGTTGAACGCAATGAGGTGAGTCTCTCTCGCATGCACGGTAACTACAACCTCGGCCTATGCACGTCATCGCCAGTGGATGCCAGACCAAACCTTAATCAATCCTAATATTAATTTAAAGTTTACCGGCTCGGTGTTGTTTCATCTGTGGCTGGTAACTTTTTAAGATTCCTGCCGTGTTCTTCTCTCCGTGATCCGTGTCATGTATGTGCTGCACTCAATCACACACTCTGCTGACACACACGCACACGTTACGTGTCACATATGTACTACAGTCAATCACACACACGTTACGTGTCACATATGTACTACACTCAATCACACACTCTGCTGACACACACACACACGTTACGTGTCACATATGTACTACACTCAATCACACACTCTGCTGACACACACGCACACGTTACGTGTCACATATGTACTACACTCAATCACACACTCTGCTGACACACACGCACACGTTACGTGTCGCAGATCGGAGCGAAGGCGGAGGCAGTGGGAACAGCACCTGAACAACACACCTCAGCCAAGGAAAGCCAAGAGGCTGCTCAAAGCGGGCGAGAAGCGACACCAGTCTGACATGGTAAGTAACACACCCACCAGCTGATACGCTCAATTGTGATCAATGGCTGGGCTGTGGGGTGTGCGTGCATGCATGAACAACTACACTGACAAGCACCCTAGCCACGTAAGGTGCATGCGAACTGTTTTTGTTGTATTACTAGTCTAACGGTTAATATGCTTCGCAAACCCCACATAATTGCCGGCCACCATCCTAGTCAAGCTCGCTTCATTATTACATCTGGACGTATTTTTGTACCTGTAGCGGGGTGTGAACCTCGTATAGTTATAGTTACCATAGTTACCGGCAAGCATTCCAGGTACCCTCGAACGGTTCTAGAATACATAACAGTTTACACGTATACGATGACACTCCATAAAGCATCGGCCAGCACCCCTGTTATTCTGGATCCATTATAGTATCTGTTGCAGCTCATACCTACACGTCGCAGGCGTACCGCTTGACACGTGACATTCGCTTTTAGATTGTAACACTGTCGCTTCCTACTGATTGTTTGCAGGGCAAAGTGATAGTGGACAAGTGCGTATGGCAGTGGGGTGGTATGCACTGGGATATGGACTAGAACCATGCGGAGCGTACACAGTCAATGCGGAGCTTGGTTTAGAGACATGCATCACACACATATATATATATATATATATATATATATATAGTAATGTATATATGTATATATATATATATATAAGTATATG
>NW_014040555.1:243235-246707 GCF_001186125.1 Sphaeroforma arctica JP610
TATATATATATATATATATATACAATTGGTTTAACGTGGACCACTCGAGTGTGACTTGCACTCAGATAGGGCCTAGAATTGTGCAGAAAGCACTCTTCCGAAGGGGTGGCAATGCACTGAGATGCGGACAAATGATATGCGCGAGGTTAACACCCAATAGGGTGGCCCCGTCATGAGAGACAGACAGACAGAGTGAGCAGCTGTGCTGTAATGGCACACTCAATGCAGCGGTACCCACTGGAAGATGTACCAGAACTATGCGAAAAGCGCACACTGGATGTGCATGCACGGCCCACCTGTAGGTGCAAAAAAGCTGCAGTGTACGGAGAGTGGACGCCTATTGGCATTATATTGTACCGGATTTCTGCTTGACAGCTGTACTGGAATTCGGGTCTGAAATCGGGAAAAGCATACGCCGTTCATCGCAAAAGTCCCTGATTCCTGCCTTGTTTCTAAGTACGCATGACAAAAGTGCCTTGTGGCGGGTCGGAGCAAGGGCACATGCAAATGTTAATTCATCTGTAGAACAACATACACTGAACGCACTGACAGACTGCGACGATCGAGAATCTTCGTGTAAGTGCTGTGTAAATACTACAATCTTCATTATAACGTGTGAATCACTACTTGTGACTCTTTCGACTTTCTAATTTCTACGCGAGGTGTCGACAGTATCTTGTTCTTGACCAGATCCCCACTCAGACATACGAGTGAGTGGTTGGCTGTACTGTTGGCTAGTAGTAGTTCATTTGCCACGAAAGTGACAAAACCGAGTTAGTGAACGGGAATCGTGCAGACATCCAAGATATAAAGATATACCTACCGAACGTACGGAAGTGTAGAGGTGATTTGCGTACATGAAAGCGCCAAGAAAGGAGGATTCCAGTCAGGCGCCGAGGTTCATTCTCCCAACTGCTATATTGTCATTGTTGGGCGACTAAAACAAGAGGGAAATAACCAATATATATTCACCTGGTGAAATCACATCCTTCATACAAGCGGGGAGAGAGGGCATGCGTATAACACGTCGAAAGGCACTATAACTATATTAACGACGCCTACAGGCCAACGTACTTGACTTGCATCGTGTGTGAATAGTTATGTCGAGGTGCATGTACTAGGATTTGCACGTTTACGATCACGTGCCTGTTTGCTATCCCAAGTAAATTTGCACCGTTTACGATCACGATTAGTTCCGACGATCACCTTGTACTGTGCTGTATATTCTTATTGTAGTGCATCAATCTGAAAGAACTCGAAAATATTTTTACAGAATAACTAACAGCACACGCGTGCCATTCTTATTGTAGTGCATCAATCTGAAAGAACTCTAAAATATTTTTACAGAATAACTAACAGCACACGCGTGCCAATGTACCAGCACAAAAATATGCAGCTAATAATAGGCGATTGTGGCAGGTGTTACAAAAGAAACCATGGAACTATGGCTGTTAAAAAGTCTCTACCTGGACAAGTGCACAGGTTCATTGGTACTTCGAACAACATCCACTCCGAAGTAGCATGCGTTGGTAACAAGTAACAAGTCACATGCAACTAAAGTGTCCCTTTCGAATACAAGTTGCACCGGTGTACAATAAATCAATTCCTAACTAGTTTTGTTAAATAGTTTATCACTGGGACAGTCGCAATCTCGTCCGTTGTTCTATGTAAAAGGCTATATTATATATACATGGTTCACACAGGTTTTCCTTGTATTATCTTCATGATTCTAAATATGGAAGCGACCATGACCACCAGCCCCTTCCGTATTCAACTCAAAGCGCAAGACCGAACACCATCGGTGTACGGAGAAAAGAACCTAGTTTCATCCTCCGAGGTTTTTGCACATCTCCGCTGAGTGCCAACAAGTGCTTTATTGCTATATATTATGAATGTGGAAAGGTACGATTGAGAGGTGCCGAAGCACCGTATCAAACGAATTCAGACGCACACAAAGACATTTGTCGATGTGTAAAAGGGATCGTAAGCCTCAGTGCGAATGGCGAACACCTCCCTTCTAAACCTTGGACTGCATGAGCTCCAAGGAATCCGCCCAGGTATGTACTAGATACAAAGACATGTTGTCAGTATTTATATGAGAATAATCCGGTTCGCAAATGTGGGTTTGTGTCAACTGTCAGTCGCCAACATACAAGTCAAGACAAAGGGTGAAGGCCAGTGACTCGGTGAGTGAGCAGTGAGCACTGACAGTCTGACACACGCGCTAAAACACAGTCTAAAATAGAAAAACATTTAGAAATAGAAAAACATTTAAAAATAGAATTATGAGTAGCAGTCTAAAAATAGAAAGTTTGGACTTTTCTTATATAGAAACTATAAATTAGCGTTTTCTTCATGAGTGACGAGTCTATGCCGGCTGCCGCTATGGTTTATATATATATTTTTTGAAAGAGTTCTAGGAGTCTTGATCGTGTAAATACATCGAAAATATGAGACATGGCAACTAGCATCCTCTTCTGGAGGCTACAGTTAATGTCAGATGTCATGATTATGTACAGTTAAATATATCTTTTGGTTGGCTGTAGTGGCATCCCATCAACGAGTGTTTACCGTTTACTTAGTCGTTGCAAAGCTTCGTGTATTTACCAAGTAGCCGCCTTGAATCAGCTATCCAATCGCCTCCAAATCACTACACTTAGCGCATCACGAAATTGTCCGTATTCGATTTTTAATTATGTAGCTCCGGGATTAAGATATTTTGAGCGTTGATGTAGCTGAACACTGAAAGTACCACGTTGGTAGTGAGTAATCAGCGAAACAATTATTTAATATCCTCCAAAACGCCACACTCTGAGCGCATCACGAAACTGTTCTCTATTTAATCTCAGTTAGATTAAAGAAGATCCACTGGGATTGAGGAATTTTATTTATGTAATTATCATAGTTTTCTAAATCAAACAACGACTCTGTAATTATAGATAAACAAACTTCATTATATTTATCAACTGTGTAAAAAAAGACATTTGGGTCCTCTGTAGATTCAATAAAAACGTGTATATTCGAGTTTGTAATTCATATCGTGACTCAGCTTCCATTAGGATTACTGGTGGCTTGAATATCCTCAAATAAGTACTCCAGTCTCTTGTACTAGCCTTGCTGTTAATACCGCTCGCTATAGGGTATCCTCGAGAAGTGAACGATAAAATACAAAAGAAAAATTCAATACATATCTACTCGGGGTGAAGGATCGTGTACTTCTCGTTCGCTATGTGCGTATGTCATACTTTACTGTTCACGACTCTGCTGTGCTCCAAACGAAAATTTACAAATTAAAACATTCATACACACATATTTACGTACATAAATACAGAAATATACACCCGCATACACATATTTCCATACATAAATACGAATATATACACCCGCATACACATGCACGCGCACACACCACACATACACACACACACACAAAGCATACGTATTACGCACATAGACGCAAACCTATACACAC
>NW_014040555.1:259284-266405 GCF_001186125.1 Sphaeroforma arctica JP610
TTATATTACCTGGATGATATGATACAGTACTATGCGAAGGCACAACTCTAAATGTGCATGCGTTGGATTCGGCTGAGAATACCCGCTTACATCAATTTCGGACAGTGTGGTGTAAATACCTAAATATCAACAATACGTCGTGATTGTGAAATCGTACACGATGTCATGGCAATGTGACGATATAAACTTTCGTGGGTTATTTTGACACTAGTCTAATACAGGTACAAATATTTGAACGGAAATACATCCTGGTGTAAGTATCCATCACACAACCAGTAACAGAACGTAATGCCAATATGTGTACAAGCGGGGGATATTGCGATTACTTTGTAGGGTATTAAAGTAATACATATATTTATAGTTTTCTTACTGAACCACACACCGCATCACTTATTAGAGTAGCTCGCGCTGCACAGCGTTGAGAATATTTAGAGGTTAGTAAAGTATCTCCAACATCTTTAAGATTCTGTACCGCGATCAGCAAACAGTTTACTTGTTATATGTAATCCATTTTTTTTTTGTAATATATGAAAGGTAATACGTTTGATGGTGCCGAAGCACCGAATCAAACGAATTTAGACGCACACAAACTCATTTGAGGATGTGTAAGCGGGACCGTATGCCTCAGTGCAATGGCTAACGCTTCCCCCTTGGCGATTAGTGTGATTGAGCTCTAATAGCCCCGCCCAGGTAAGTAATGAACAATGAGATGTAGGTTCCCTATTTATATGAGAGCTTGATGTATATAAAATTGTAGTCTTCAGTTGCCAAATTCTGACATCGATAATATTGTTCTTTTTTTCTGATTTTCACAACATGAACCCACACGCGCCACGCGTCAGCCCAAAGGTGTCGTTTTAATGTCACAAAAATGATGTCGTTTCATTGTCACAAAAAAGAATTACCATTTCAAATGGACATGGTCTATCTTTTTTTTTTAAACAAAATATCACAACTACTACTTTAGGAGTCTAAAATAAGGCTCTCTTTCTTGAGAGAGTGGTGAAAAGTGACGACGAAGAAGTGTGTTAGGCTAAATACGAGTTTGGAAATATTCATATTTAGTTGAAAATCAGGGTGAACGACCAGGTTCTTCTGTGCCATAGCCTTCTCATCATGTCTAATTTACATTTAGGGGAATTTGTTTTCAAAAAACATAACGAACACTATGTATTTTTTTTCAAAAAATACCGGGGACAATATAATATTTATTTATTTATGATGTGATCCACAACTGACAAAGTATGGAGTTTGTTTCAATTGCAGTACTCAACTTTATAACACTGTAGTTGATATCTTCAGTTTATAAAGTATCGACTTGGGTACGCTTAGTCGCAATCATTACGCGATTGACTGTCCAATACTTGGGGTAGCTCTCCACAAGACAAATAACTTGTCACTATTTACCTCCGTTCATAATTACAGCGTCATAACAATTTTTCATATTAAACCATTCATGTCTATATTCTTCTGACGTCTAGTTTGATATTCATTCTGACGAAATGAGAAAAGGATATGCATAAAATATACTTCCTCACAATGAATAAGCTAAACAATATTTAGTGGTTCAATCGTTACCTGTTTTAATTGGTCATAGCAACAAACACTTTCGACCAGTGTAGCTGAAGTCATCACGCTATGTAGTATATCTGAATTTTCTCGAAGGTCTGCTTTCTTTTTTTTATCTACCTCAAACACCCCCGTTACGCACGATACTTCTTGCACAATATAATATTTCAGGTGGTCGAAGTAGTGATATATACATGCAAGTATCTGCTTCCATAGTCTTTTGAAATGGACACCGATAATGATCCATGATTCACATTGATTATAGACATAAGCATAAGCAGGAATTTACATGCCATCGTATTTAATAATACCGGTAGTTATTCTATCGCGCTACTCTACATTTCCCTGTTGTTGCATCAATATTTTAGATTGATGTGTATTCAGTACACCGCAACTTGTTCGGCAACCACATAGATATTCTCATAGGAATATTATTTGAGCTAGATCCAAAAAAAACTTTCTTTTCTCAATGCAAATTGCCGACCTCGCTTTCTATCATATTTCACAGCATTCGGTAGTCATAAAACAAGTATTTAAATTGTCCTAGATTCTTCGATTTGTAATATATCTCTTGTACTGCACATTTGATCTGTAATATATCTTTTGTACTGCACATTTGATTTGTAATATATCTTTAGTACTGCACATTTGATTTGTATTATATGTTTTGACTGCACATTCGATTTGTAATATATAGCGTTCAAATGCTAGGACAGTCACAGACGCACAGCCTCACAGACGGTCTCTCTCTACTTTTTATCTATTCGTGGACTTCTTGTGGTTATAATTCATCAGGAGGTTTATTAAATTTACATGCGTAAAATATTTGAAGCCACAGAGAGAATAAAACACATGACCCGCTGGAGGAGAAGGGTCACGGCGCTCAGTATAGTTAACAGAGAGATTTGAGTACATGCGTGAGAGAGAGAGAGAGTCAGGGTCACTCGGGGCCAGGGCCCAGGGGCTCAGCTTCTCAGGCGGTCAGGCCTCAGGGAGAAGCGTCAGAAGACTGAGGAGACCAAGCAACAAGAATGAACACTGAAATCTTAACAGAGTCATGGAGACGTATGGTGCCAGTGCAGTCGCCTATAGATCACCCTCTAAAATAAAACTTCAAATGTCAGAAATTCATACACAGACTCCACAGAGTCCACACTCCACACTCGTAGACACTCACACAGTGAGTCAGTGACGGATAGGGTGACTGCAAGTCCAAGAGGTGATGGACTGATGGACTGATGGCTACTGTAAGTGAGAGTGTGAGTCAGTGTGAGTCAGTGACGGATAGGGTGACTGCAAGTCCAAGAGGTGATGGATTGATGGACTGATGGCTGCTGTAAGTGAGAGTGTGAGTCAGTGACGGATAGGGTGACTGCAAGTCCAAGAGGTGATGGATTGATGGACTGATGGCTGCTGTAAGTGAGAGTGTGAGTCAGTGACGGATAGGGTGACTGCAAGTCCAAGAGGTGATGGATTGATGGACTGATGGCTGCTGTAAGTGAGAGTGTGAGTCAGTGACTTCAGACTTGTCAGTTGTCAATTGTCAGTTGAGTAGTACTTATTGTCGTTTCCACCTATTCTGTCAATCACCCCCTGGTTAGCGGCAACTAACAAGCCGAATTCAGCCGACGTAAACTTTCTGGATTTTGTGTCGGGCCTTGCTCGCGTATGGCGAAAAAAATAAAATTTATTTTAGGAAAACATCTTCATTGGCTTATGATCCAAAACCAAAATTGTTCGAGTTTTCAGGCAGTAGACGCTGAGCTGAGAACTCAGAAACTCAAAGTTCAATACTGGTAGCTGATTGGCGAAGAGACTCTCATATTTTGAGTCCAGAATTTCAAATCAAGTTCATTATCCAGGTCTATCAGCGGTCCAAAAATTGAGCTGAATGAAATAGTCAAAAACATGTTCAGCGTTCAGTATTCATTTTCTCCTTTTTTTCTTTTTTTTTAAACACAAATATACACGGCTGGACCACACAGCACACACAATTATTCATATGTCTGTATAAGTACGATGATTACACCAGAGATGCGTGGTTAGTTGTGATCGCACGATACTTCTATAGTCTCACATATGTAGATATAAGATTGCACTTTGGCGTTTCAGAGCGAACAGCACGTAGATTTGTCCTACGCTCCTATAGATGAAAACACACCCGACACTTTCCGATTTGGCTCCACAAGCCCGCCTGCTCCGCCTGCAAAAAGACCGCGGTCACGGGCGCCCAATAGCAGCAGTGAGCCTCCCAGCTACCGCTCAAAAGTGGACAAACCTGCAAAACCGAGCCCTAAAAAACGCCCGACCCCACCAGCTTCTCAGTCCCAATCGCAGCCGCCAGTACCCGAACACCTTTTGACGAAAGTGGTGGGCCGCCCGATGCCGGACAAAACTCTTCATGAAATGGATGACATAACTCCGGTATGGCTCTTCTTCTGAGCAATTTTACCTAACGGCAAGCCCCCATCCCAATCAGTATTTGAAAAATACTGGCATGCCCAACCAGCCCTCAATCGCCACCACTTTCTCTGGTATCTTCCGTCTAAATTGGTATCTCAGGAAGCTCCACCAGTTTCATCCGCCTTTGTGTTCCTAGCGACTCTGTCGCCCAGGTAAAACGACATGCAGTACTTACGTGGAAATGGCAGCTTGATGAAAACATCGACCCCCGCTCCCAACAACATCCCGACGCTACGAAAGCAGCTTTAATTCATTGTCTCCGCACCAAGCGGGAGGCCCGCTACACACATGAACGAGCGCCAAAAATTCTTGCCCGCAGCATGGATGCACTACTGGGCACACTTGTCAACTCCACTAACGCAGACATCCTTCAATCTACCGCGGACCGTCTCCAGAAGGCTTACCAAGCAAAGCATGATGCAAACCTCGTCTCACTTAACCCGCGAATCCCGGTAAACGCTAAAGAATCAGCGCGTGCGGAACCCGGACGACTTCATATACCAACGGTCTCCCCGACACAATCATCCGACACGATGGATAGCAATACGCAGCCTCAGCTTTCCACGACGGACTCTTCGACGACAGGCACTGATATAGAAATGGCTGACATCGTCAAAGAGCAGAGCCCAGTAGTATTGACTGATGATGAACAATGTTAGGACCAATGAGGATGACGCTCTTCAACCCACAAGGACTCAACATGGACAACGCAGCACATACAGATAAGTGTTTGAACGTTATATCAATTTTAGGTCAGGTTGATGTTATGTGTGTTGTTGAAACCTGGCATAACACCACATTTCTACGCTCAAACATACGCTATCATATACTACATCACATTACACGGCATAATATCTTACACCCTTCACACTGTGGTATTGGTAACTTTTCCAAACACCACCCATCAAATTTTCAACTTGTACACTCTTCACCGTACGCGGTGCTCTTTGTGTGCTTTGGCATTCATATGGCCGTGTTCTATTTTCCACTCAAATCGCTTACTGAAGAAGATGTCAGGAGATACATGAATCCCCCCGAGATTGGCGGTTTCCAACCAGATATCGAAGTATGGCCACGCATCTACAAATTACGGACTACGTATGAAAACGATTAAGACTACTCTGCGTAATACACTGAACATGCGTATCATCGACCTACCACCCCCGCCTCCCTCCAAACTTATAAGCTGACGAACTACGGTATCTGTGGTGACCACACCTTTGGACTTGATCTCCAGATACCCCCCACGAATCAAATCCATCGGCTCCAACAAATACCAGAAATGCCGCCGCCTCCGGACCAACGCCCCATGGATATAACCGATATCAGCATCGATTGTATCACCTACGCAACAAATCCCGCGCGCGACTATTCCAAGCCGAAATCCGGGCGCATCATAACCTACTACGGTCGTATTTCACTTTACATGGACCAGCGGAAGGGCTGCTACGAATCCTCGACCGCATCTGGCGCTATGCCACTAACCCACAAATTTTTGAATGGTTCTATTATGACTTAAACAGACCTTGGGTTCAGCGGTTGCCAAACCACTCGTTCCGCCCACGTTTGACCGCCCAAAGCAATGCTCCAATGTTCAAAGATATTGCGTACCAACGACGGTTTCCGCGCCAACCCTGCATACCGGGTACCGATGACACAGGCGCTACCCTCGCTGGCTACTTTGAGGCCCTATTCAACTCTACAAACCCGTACGTGGTTCCACCGGATACCGAACCCTCTCCTGATGTCACTTCCACCATACGCCCCGACGATGTAATGGAGGCAATACTATGCTATCCCAATAAGGGACCTGGCCCCGACGGGATCCACATCCTCCTCCTGAAGGCCGCAGTGGAGCGCTCTACCGAACGCCGGACATTAGGGCGCCCCGACGCCAATAGCCCACTGATTAGACTCCTTGCCGAAGCATTCACTGAGCTACTGAAGGCGGGTACCTTCCCCGCAGCCCTGCACTGCTGCCTCCTGACAGCGCACCCAAAGAAAGCCGATTCAGATATCACCTCCCCCGCCAACTTCCGCCCCATCACGCTTACGCAAATCGTCAGGAAAAGTGCTTTCTTAATCAGATTACGAGCCACCCCGGCTCTGCTACCCATGCTACCCAAGCTGGCTTCAAATCACGGGTCATACCCAAGCACTTCCCGCCATGGAATCTGAGACACAGTCAGAAAAGGAGTGGAACGTGTAAGATTCGGTCTAATAAAGGCGATACTAATGCCTTGGAATAAATAAACGCCTTGGTAAATTCTAAATATCGTGTAAATATCGATATAAATAAACGAAATGAGACGTTTAATAGAGTTATGTTTGCCTCGTGAAAACAGCAATACTCTGAGGGATTGTGAGGCTGAGACATTGCCTATATATAATCCTCTCAGTACTGTTACCGCCGAAGGGATTTAATTTAGTGTTTCGTTGTCGCTCTATTCTGGGGCGAATCCGATAGACTCATAAAATCCTATCTTTAGAAGAAGAAGAAAAATTTACTCTTGACGTCTTTAGTTACTGTCTTAACCAATAACTTTCCACTATCAAGAATTACTGACTTAGCCCTCATCAGACTGGCACATCTGGCTGGCTTATCAGAGGATCAACTAGGTAACGTTAATAGTCCCTAGAAACCTATATTCGGTTGAGCCATCTCGCTACCGAAGTATTCAGATATAAATAAAATTGGAAAGTAAATAAAGCCCTATTATTAGAACGAGACCAACTCTTTTATGTTTGGT
Source organism: Sphaeroforma arctica JP610 (assembly GCF_001186125.1). NCBI lineage: Eukaryota > Ichthyosporea > Ichthyophonida > Sphaeroforma > Sphaeroforma arctica. The sequence goes on from NW_014040555.1 coordinate 266,067, forward strand.
ATTTTACTGAGGCCTTTTAATGGCCTCATCCAAATATCTGATTTGTTAAATGGAAAGGGTTTAATTAATAAAACCATTAAAACCCATTTTAGGAAACTTAAGTTCCTCGTGCTATTAAGAGCACATTTAGGAGACTTAAGTTCCTCGTACTATTAAGAGTACATTTAGGAAACTTAAGTTCCACGTACTGCTTAAGAAACCCGGCTTATTACACAGCCCTGTAGAAATACGGCCTCCGATCAGTCTAAAATATCAAGATCAATTGAGATAATACATTGGTTTTTATTTGTATTTTAAGTAATTTAATACAAGCTCTTTTTTCCAATATTTCCAAAGTGT
>NW_014040555.1:287086-290175 GCF_001186125.1 Sphaeroforma arctica JP610
TAGCGGACTTAACCTGGGCTGAATTTTACTCGAGAGCGAATCAGACGTTTACCAAACGCCTTAGTTCCGTGGTGAAAGTCACTAATGCTCAGAGGAAGGTAGGCGGCAATCTTACCGGGGGATCAGGCAATGGTCGAGACTCTCAGTACACTAATGGAGGTCAGAAGGTAAACAAAGGGGGTGACAAGGGTGGCAATAAGAACAAAATACAAATGGTTCTGAAAGCCACAAGAACAATGTCATCCCTAAGGGTAACCAGACCAACAGAAATGGACCGCCGGCAGGCAACCCTAAGCCCAGGCATAGGGAGGTCAAGAATTGTATTGAGACTGATTGCAATTGGCGAATGACCCAGTATGAGCCGAATGGCAGATGGAATGGAAGGCACGCAGAAAAGTGTAAGCACTTTATCGAGAAGTGTGCCGACTGTACCGGGACTGGAGGTTACCACAAGCATGGATGTACAGTGAAACCAAAAGTTGAAGTTAAGTGACAAACATACCGGGTCTTGTCACTAAGACAAAAGGACGCACCTCAAGACGAGCGTGTAATCCTAGATATACGAGTTAACGGACATGAAATAAAAGCGTTGCTGGATCCGGGCTCGCAAATTTCATGTATATCCTCTAGATTCTGTAAAATGGCAGACGTAACTCGTAAGTCAGAGCCGACTATGTTGGAACTGGCTGATGAAAGAGAGATCACTTGCAGAGAAATGGCAATCGATCTTAGGTTTACATTGACAGACTAACGTACTACAGTTACTAAGGCAGTCATATGTAACACTTCACCAGACTATTATCTCATAGGTATGAGTGATTTATTGTCATTAGGTATCACAATTACAGGCTTACCTACTAACATTGAACCACAGAAGGATCAGTCGGACGACAACTTGTTGAAACCGGTATAGAAACCTTCGAAAACTGTGAAGGAGATTATCCCTCACTTCACAGAGAAACTCAAGGACTTGATTTTCGAGAACGACAAGATTCAGATCACTGACTGGGCTTAAGTTCAAAATCAATAACGGATACGTTAGTCTAGACCTGACAAGAGTAGATTTCTCGAAGCTGAAGTGTCCTACACGTAACTATGTTGCATGGCGTCATGAGCAGGTCGTACGAGAACAGGTGAAAGCATGGTTAGATGACGTAGTGATCGCAGTCAACTACGAGCCGACTCCCGTCAACCTAGCGCTTTTAGCCGTCGACCAATTCAACTCTGACGGGACGCTGAAGAAAGTTCGGGTGTGTTTGGATATGAGCCCAATTAGCGCTTTGATACCGACAAATGATTGATGGGAAACCAAGATATGTACAGTTCTTTAGCAGGGCTATGAATTCGTCTCAGATCAATTACCCAACCATGCAACAAGAGCTTTTGGCTATTGTTACTGGACTCACTCATTTTAAGGACTATCTATATGGCACGCACTTTAACGTGCTATGTGATCAGAAGTCATTGCAACACCTAAAAGACATGAAACCTAACTCACAGTTAGTCAGTCGGTGGCATGACACGATCGCGAAATGTTCTTTCGATATAACACATATAGCGGGTATTCACAATCACTTACCCGACATGTTGTCTCGCTTCGTACCAGGCTTTAACACGATGGTTAGGGAGTTACTAGCTATAGATTGGATGACCAACCTTAGGTGGTTTAAGATCGCTGACAACATATATGGACCACGTACCATAGATATGTTTGCCGCTCATCATAATGCGCAACTGCCGAGGTACCGGACACTGGAACATCCGGAAGGAGATGGATTCCAGATAGACTTGTCTCACGAGAATGATTGGGCAAATCCACCATGGCTATTAACACCACGGTTGCTAAATTGTGTACATATTCAAGATGCTACCAGCACGGTGCGTTGTCCCCTAAGACACTCAGATAAATGGCTACCACAATTGATCTCAATGATACAATGTGAGCCGATCTATGTGGATAGAGAGGTAGATACTTTTCTTTACCAGGGTACCCGTGCAGTCCAAAAGTCGCCTTGGCGACATACTATTACATGTCGAATAGGTCCAGTTGGAACAACCAAGTGGACACCATCCGATACTTTCAAACACGAAGGTTGAGGAATCCAAGATTCCACTCTTGAATCCCAAGTCTCAATCAGAGACTGGGACAACACGAGCACCTGCAGTATGTGTTACCGAGATACAGCCAAATTCAAAGGAATCAAAATAGAGCGCAACACTAGCGAAAGCCTTCTACAACAAGATACGGTCTGACAGGGAAACTGCATACCAAGCAGAAACTCGATTGCTTAAGCAATTGATGAATGACTTTCCCGAGGTATATGATCATGTGACTCAACTAATGGATATATCAAATTTTAGTCGGATTCACGATGTAGAAGCTTTAAGCGAGATTGTACAAGACGAGTCTTCGAGTCCAGGTGATGACGCGGTGGAATCCTCACCTCCTGATTTCAATGTAACAAGTAGATCACAGGAGGCAATTCTGAAGTGGTTAAGACAAAATCATGCTCTTAAGCACATGGATAAGGTTAGAACTGAGAAAGATTGCAAAAGGTACGGAATCGTACACCCGAACCTCAAGCAATATATATCTCAGGTGTATCACGAATGTAACAACTGCGAAGTTAACCGGATCCAAGAGCTATTAGCCATAGTGGCAGCTCTAACACACTTCCGAGACTACTTATACGGAACAGCATTTACGCTGATGTATGATCAGAAATCTCTTCAATATATGAAAGAGATGAACCCCGACTCTCAATTACTGAGTCGCTGGCATGATACAATATCAAAGTTTCATTTTGATATAAAACATCTGCCAGGTATACATAACCATTTACCGGATATGTTATCACGCTTCGTACCGGACTTTAATAAATCCGTACGTGAGTTACTAGCCACTGACTGGAAGTGTAATCCCAGGTGGTTTGAACTGGCTCAAAAGATATATGGGCCACATACCATAGATATGTTTGCTGCACATCATAATGCACAACTATCGAATTAAAGGACTTTAAATCATCCTATGGGAGACGCCTTTCATATAGACCTCTCCCAACATAATACGTGGGCTAATCCACCATGGT
>NW_014040555.1:290738-293051 GCF_001186125.1 Sphaeroforma arctica JP610
TGTTTAACAGTTGGATAATTCAACTGTGAAGCATTCATTGCTCGACTAAAGAATTGTATATATCTAGGTTTGTTATCTATAACCTGATATAATACTCCTCCTAAGGCTAAGTCTGATGCGTCCGTTGCTATTTCAAACGGCACGCCATCGACTGGCCCTTGTACAACTGGGGCTTGTTGGACTGCGTGTTTGAGCGCTTTAAATACGTCATCACACTCTTTAGTCCACAAGTCTCCTAGTTTGCCTTTATGACATCTTAAGTGTCCAAAAGGTTTAAGGTAGTCAGCTAAGTGTGGTACTTCATCTGAAAATAAGTTTACAAACCCACACATGCTGTTAACATCTCTTCCTGTAGTTGGTGTTCGCCAATCTAATAGGGTTTCCACCTTACGGGGGTCGATTTTAACACCTTCCCCAGATATACGGTAGCCTAAGAGCTGTATTTCGCTCATAGCGAAGTGACATTTCTTCTCGTTAATCTTGAAGTTTTGTTCGTTGAGTCTCTTAAGAACTCGTCTGACTAATGCGACATGTTCGCCCTTAGGTTAAGAAAAGATGACTATGTCATTTATATAGACTTGCACGTTGGGCATGTCTGCAAACATTTCCTCCATTACTTGTTGGAATAATGCTGGTAAAGAGTGTAACCCGAAAGGTGCACCTCTGAACCTGTATTGTTTACCTTTCCACTTAAAACTAAAGTATTTACGATGTGGTTCATATATCTACATTTGATGGTATCCTTGTGTAAGGTCTACAGTTGTAAATACTGTAGCACCTTCCATCCTTCGCAGTAGCTCGTTAATACGAGGTAGGTGAAAGCTATGAGTCGGTAATAATTTATTTATCGGACTCATATCTAAACATACTCTAACTTTCTTAATCGATCCGTCAGAGTTATGTTGGTCTACAGCTAGCAGTGCCAAGTTAACTGACGTCTGTTGATAGTTAATTTCTAACACTCCATCTGCTAGCCATTTCTCAACTTGTTCTTCTACCACAGCCTCGTGTCTCCAGGATACATAGTTCCTTGAGGGACACTTCAACTGTGTAAAGTCCAACTTGGTTAAATCAAGGCTGACATATTCGTCGTTAAAACGGAATTTTGCCCAATCTGTGATATCTATCTTCTTATTAACTAGAATCAGATCTATGGTTTTGTTCGTATAGTCAGGTGTTAATGCCTTGACTGTGTCTGACGGAGGCTTATATGGATTCAGACAGTTATCGTCTGATCGATCCTTTAATGGATCTATGTTAGTTGGTAAACCAGTTACGGTTATACCTAGAGTGAGTAAATCGATCATTCCGACTATAATGTCGTACTTCTGTGACATATTAACTATCACAGCTTGAGTAGTGATACTCCTATCATCGGCCAGAGAGATTTTAACATCTGTGGCCATGGTATCACACTTAGAAGTTTTGTCTTCTGCTAATATTAGGTGAGTAGTTTGAGTTCGCCTTTCAATGTCTTTCATTAATGCAAAGCGATCGTAATACACGAAATTTCTGAACCAGGATCAATCAACGCAAGGATTTTATTTACATTGGAATATACAGGGATTATTACACGCTCATCTAAAGAGTCGTTGTATTGTCTGTGTAATGATTGTACCTGGTAGTACCGTCACTCCAACTAAATGTTGGGCTTTCGGTCACAAGACTTAGTGTGATAACCATTGGTCTTCTCACACTTGTCACACTTAATAAGAAAGTGTGTACAGGTGGGTGCATGCCTGCCATTCCAATAACCGTTAGGGGTCAATTGGTACATGTCATACCCACACTTTGCGTCGGCACATTTCTTAATCTGCTTAAATGGAGGTTCCTTATCCTTCGCCTCCGCGCGTGAACGTTTATAAGGTCGCGTGGATAGAGTGGAGTCTGTTGGGGTCTCTCGTTTGAGGTCTGCCTGAATACGTACCCGTGATCGGTTTGCTCCCGCGGTTTCTTAACAGCCGCTTATGTCTTCGATGTTACTCGGTGCACGGGGGAAAGGGTGGATACAGTATCATAAAACTGTTCCCACGTAAGTCGGGATAAATAAAACTTTGTTTCATGTCCCTTGTCTCGAGCCTCAGTAGCGTATTTACGTCGCAACTCGGTGTACAGGCTCTCACGGTCGTTATTCCCTATGTTCTCACAGAACACGTGCATAACCAGGAACTCATACCATCGCTGTGCCTTGTCCTTTGTTATATCTGGACGTTTAAGGTCAGCATCAAGCTTTAGAATATAACTCTGAATCGGAGTATTCTCAACTGTAAAATTGAAAGTCCTGGGCTTCGCATGTCCTTACTTAATAAGGAC
>NW_014040555.1:293346-299595 GCF_001186125.1 Sphaeroforma arctica JP610
CATTAAAGCGGAAATCCATTGCTGGGGAGCGATATCATACGTCTCCAGTATGACCGTAAACGCATTAAGCGTACGGGTTAGCATGTCAAGGTCATGGTTGTTTATAAACTCGACCTGCTTACTGTTGGCATCCCAGTTCGACTTAAGTCGACCGATCTGTCCCTTGTACTTCTGGTTATCCCTGTGGTCTTGTCCACGTTGGGCCTGAAGTAGCTGAATCGATGCGCTTGTGCTTAATCGCGATCATATTAGCAAAATATGATACATCACAGGATGTTTCAGGTCAGCGTCTAACTTCAGAATATAACTCTGAATGGGCGTGTTCTCGGCTGGTTCATTTAAAATTGAACTCAGCCCAGGGCTACGCAAATCCTTACTTAACAAGGATGTGACCAACCAACACACAGCTGGCCAGTCACGACAAGTGTCTAGCTCATGCTGGTGTCGCTGCAGGATCAGATAACTGGTACCTGCATTGCTGGGGAGCGATATCATTCGTCTCCAGCATGACCGTAAACGCATTAAGCGTACAAGTTAGCGTGTCGATGTCATGGTTGTTTATAAACTCGACCTGCTTGCTGTTGGCATCCCAGTTCGACTTAAGTCGACTGATCTGTCCCTTGTACTTCTGGTTGTCCCTGTGGTCTTGTCCACGTTGGGCCTGAAGTAATTGGTCTATGCGCATTTGCTTAATTGCAATAATATTCGCATAGTATGCTACGTCATTAGCATGATGCGCAGCATGGGCGACTTCCATTTTATTGGTATAGTCGTCGACCAATTTATTAAGGTCGTTCACCTCGTCAGAGTGGAAATCCTCTGCGGATGGTGTAAAGCCGTGCGGTCGAAGCGATTAAACTCGACATCGTTCACACGTCTGCGGGGATGATTAATATCCCTTGGCGTCGGAATAACATACCTGGTCTTAACTGGTTTCCGACGATTGTCTTCCCAATTGGGTACCTCGGTCTATAATACCTTTGAGGACAGGTAACTCACGACCAGGTGTCAGAACAGGCGAATGATTAGCCTGTTCTTCTGGCAGTAATGCCTCGTACGGTATATCGACGCTGTGCACCTCTGGATCATATGATTTAGGTGTCGAGCTTGAGTCTTTGGGCGTAATTGCCTGTCGACGTTCTGTCCACTTCTGTAGGGCTTCAGTAATGCCCGGGGAAACATGCTCGCGAAAGCGCTGTGTATGATTTCCTGATCTTTCTAATTGATCTACATGCTTAACAGTCAAGTCCTTCATAATAATAGCTAACTGATTCTTAAGATCAGCGTATATAGTAATTAACTTACTTATGTGCTTCGGCTTAGAAGTCTCGGACGTAGATTCGGTTTTTCTACTTGAGCTTGCCTCCTCTTCTGGTTCCATAATAGGTTCCTTCTGAGATCTGTCCTTGTCCCCTATATTTGGGGACGCCCTCATAACTGGGGACTTTCCTTTTTGATTTTCGTCAGAAGAATGGTCTGGGGCGTCTTGAGATGTATCCCTTGTATCACTTCTTGGCTTCGTTAATGCAAGCTTTGAAGTCGAGGCAATAGTTGGCCCTCGGGCTCTGTCAGAATGAGTAGCCTCCTTAAGCGGAGTGGTTACTTACTTATCTGAAGCATTGCCCTTTTGACTATAATTGTCAGAAGCAAGTACTTTGGCTACCGTGCGCTTAAATGCATCAGCAGCGGCGTCGGTTGCTTGTGCAGCAGTAATAGCTGCGGCAGCGCTAGCGACTTCTCTCTCTATCTTCTTCTTTTCAGCTCTACGCTTCTTAGAAGGAGTATTTTCTTTCTTGGTCATAATCTTAACTTATGACTACTAGCTTGCCTCATAACGACTAGCTTAAACAAGAGAAAAAAATGTTGTGGTAGTTAACTTACCTTTACGCTTAAGTAGTCTAAGTAATTAATACTTTTGCTAACTTTAAAATGTGTAAGATTCGGTCTAATAAAGGCGATACTAATGCCTTAGAATAAATAAACGCGTAGGTAAATTCTATATATCGTGTAAATATCGATATAAATAAACGAAATGAGACGTTTAATAAAGTTATGTTTGCCTCGTGAAAACAGCAATACTCTGAAGGATTGTGAGGCTGAGACATTGCCAATATATAATCCTCTCAGTACTGTTTCCGCCGAAAGGATTTAATTTAGTGTTTCGTTGTCGCTCTATTCTGGGGCGAATCCGATAGACTCATAAAATCCTATCTTTAGAAAAAATAAATAAAAATAAAAATACTCTTGACGTCTTTAGTTATTGTCTTAACCAATAACTTGCCACTATCAAGAATTACCGACTTAGCCCTCATCAGACTGGCACATCTGGCTGGCTTATCAGAGGATCAACTAGGTAACGTTAATAGTCCCTAGAAATCTATATTCGGTTGAGCCATCTCGCTACCGAAGTATTCAGATATAAATAAAATTGGAAAGTAAATAAAGCTCTATTATTAGAACGAGACCAACTCTTTTATGTTTGGTATTTTACTGAGGCCTCTTAATGGCCTCATCCAAATATCTGATATGTTAAATGGAAAAGGTTTAATTAATAAAACCATTGAAAACCATTTTAGGAAGCTTGAGTTCCTCGTGCTATTAAGAGCACATTTAGGAGACTTAAGTTCCTCGTACTATTAAGAGTACATTTAGGAAACTTAAGTTCCTCATACTATTAAGAGTACGTTTATAATTTGCGTACTGCTTAAGAGTACGTTTATACATAGAGTTTAATGTGGAGGCCCGGCTTATTACAGTTAGGCGTGTTAATAGTTTCTACTACGCAAACGTCAAGCAAACGTACACTACTAGACTATATGTTGTTTGTTTACTGTGTAATAACTATAATAGCGATAAAATTATTGTTGTTACTGTGTGAACTATCAACTATCAAGCACCGCTTCAAAGCTTTTCGGCAACTTCTCAATTGTTAACCCGTGCTATAGAGCTTTTGACCGGGGGTTAACGATCGTTGAGCACCGATCAACCTTTGTGCCGTTATAGTACAGTTGATTCCCGGTAGGATTTGGTACGATATTGTTTAAGAGATATAACCTAGATGCACATGGTACTGTGTTGGTATTTTTTAGGAGAAAGGGCAATTTCGTTGTTGTCAGTTGCTGATTGTGATTAGTTCATAGTTAATCGCATAGCCAATAAACCCCTCTGAATACATATAAGTTGAAGTATATTATGAATATCTCATTGGGTGAATTTTTATTTTTTCCAATTTATTCCCGTCTCAATTCACTACTAGTTGGCTTCTAATGGCCATTTAAATCGTCTTCTGTGCCAGGCTCAAACCGGAAGCATGGGGTGACGTCTCGCCAGAATATCTAGAAACGACAATACTTGGGGGAGTTGGGGCTTCTTGAAGTCATTCAAAAAAGAACGAAGAACAATCTGCTTTACTAATTTTACTCGCCGTCAATGAATGCGAGATAAAATATGAAAATCCACCGCGCTGGACAAAGCTACATTATAATATCGAAAGTTCGGAACTTTACGTGTATACATTCTTGTGTGAAATAGAAAATAGAAAATTCGGCTATCAACGGTTCAGGACTTCAGGAAGTTCAGGACTTCAGGAAGTTCAGGACTTCAGGAAGTTCAGGACTTCAGGAAGTTCAGGACTTCAGGAAGTTCAGGACATCATGATCAGGGAATGGTCAGTGCCCAGTTAGTTGTGAATGGTTCCATACATTCCAGAGTTCCGTTGCCTCGCGTTCTTTTGTGAAAATACTTAAGTTCTCAAGCCTCAAGGTCTCAGGAATCAGGACAACTCAGTTTTACTGAGCCACAGACTCACAGAGTCGTATATAAATAGCTTCCCGTATTCTATTGGCTATACTGCGACTGCCATACTTACATTATTTATTGTTTACATATTTGATTTGTTTTTTAATTTTAATTTTGGGTTGTTTTAAATTTTTTAGAACAAGTAACGTACATACTAGGCGACTGACTGACTACGTTCGTATGTATTTTGTTTTTCAAAAAATACTTTCAATACGTTTTGCGTTGAAGCATAAGCCCTTCTAGACAATATTCTTAACGTTTATTATTTCATGAGAATTTCCTACTTTTGACTCGTATTTATAAACGATTTGTAACGAATCATAGCCTTCTGAAAAAATTCCATTTTCCTTTTTTGTTTTCTTAAAAACAAATTTATCGGATTGAAGTCTTATTTATATTTATATTTATTTATCCTTGTTGTGGGCACTGGGGCCTGGGGCCCTGGGCTGTGGCATTATTTTTTCTTCTTCTGAATATAATAGTCTTAGTTAGGCGTGAGCCGTGAGTTGGTCCCAAACCTTCAGCTTAGTATGGCAGGTTTGCTATCTTGAAATAAAAAAATAGTACGTGTGTAGCACATCGTTCACTACTCTAGCATTCACGTAGTTAGTTCCTGTTTAGATACACATTACACAGCGAATTTTTTATATTGGCCGGAGAGCTTGATTATATAAAAATCGTACAAGGGTTTTACCATCTTGTGTAGTCTGCTTTGCTGTTAGCCATCTAGTTTAAGAAATCTCTAAAAGAATCTCTAATAAGTAATACTTCGGTGCAACTACCTGTACTCAGTTGCAGTAAATTTCGGAAAATCTAAGAGTTGATATAGTTATCATAGGTTACCATCCACGCAGTTATTGTAAATACTGTGACATCATGGGGTTGACAATGACTGACTCTGCGCGTACTATGAATGGGCCGGGCCATCGGTTGCGCAAGTCTACATCACAGTCAAATGCAAGCGATGATAGCACGTTCACTACCAGCAATGTAAGGGACAGCACGAACAATATATGGAAGCAGAGTATATCTCCTATTGCCAGGGGAACGAAACAGTTAATGAGTTTATCGCCTGAGTTAGCTAAACATATAATAGACAAAGCCAGTCCGAACATCAAAAGTGGGCGCACAAAGCACTTGAAGAAAAAACGCGCGACCTTAGAGAGTGAGCTGTGTGGTGATGGTAATGAACACGAGCACGAGGAGGTAGCAGTGAAAAGAATGGAATCGGCAGATGGGATAAAGACTAGGATAGCTGCAGACAATAATGCACACGCTGATACTGGTTGTATCATAGCAATCACACAACGTAGTTTTACGACAGACGAAGAAGAGTCTCTCGACGCTTGCGCCTCTCCCGGTTCACCTCGTCTTCCCACGGCTTCTAGACGACCACGGACTTCAAGCATGCAAACTAAGCACTACCAGTATAAGAACACTCTCACGAACATACTTGCAGAGAAGAAGGCCAGTCACATTACTATTAACAGTGAATCCACCACACAAACACAAACACAAATACAAACGTTCCACCAGCCCTTAGAATTGTTCGAAGATACTAAGACTCTGAGTTTATCTCAATCATTAAACGATGTAGCCCCCATTTCGTTCAGCGAAACATCGGAAATGAATAAGTTTGAAGGTGGCGTATCTGATACCTTCTCGACACATAGTCACATGCGATTACATGCACAACAACAAAAAGCATCTGATATTGGTATGGATCAAGGAGGTGGTCGGCCGTTTGTCACGGAGAGTGTCGACAGTAGTGAGCTCTCAACCTTGTCTCTAGACAGTTTGAACCAGCCCAGAAGGAAGCGCAGTATAAAAACTCAGGACAATACGGAGGCATTGATATATGAGTGCAGCGACGACGAGGATGATAGAAACATGCGTGAGTTAATCAAGAATCACATGGCGGCTAATGGATACTCTACTGAGTGCTTGGGTAATAACTGGGGCAGCGGACAGAGTTCACAGGCTGGGTCCCGGGAGATGTCACGCACGCCCTCTTTGAAAGTGACGGACGTGGATGCGGAAAACGTCATGAAGGCTACCAACCAGCCCGAGCATAGGAACGAGTCATTACATAAGCGTGTCCTTAACAAGCACATAGAGGATTTGCAAGTGCACGCAGACGTATGTGGTATTGCAGTGTTAGGTATAGATACTCGAGGAAGATCGAACTCAGCGGTCTTCATAGCCGGCGGTAAGGATATGTCCTCCATGCCTACGAGAAGGAGAGCTGATTCAGTGGGAGTAAAACGAAGGAATGCCAGTCACGCCGTAAGTTATAGTTTTGTTGTGAATAACGGTTAGATTATCCAACGCATAGACACATCTACACACATACACACACATAATCGTCTACATAGGCACACACACGCAAATGAATTATATATATATATACACACACACACACACACACACACACACACACACACACACACA
>NW_014040555.1:300228-304091 GCF_001186125.1 Sphaeroforma arctica JP610
TCATATTGCAGCAGCACAGATCAAAGCAGCACTTCACTTTGTAAAAAATTCGCTATGTAAACGAGGCATTAAGGTATATTGCTAAACTATTTACCTCCTATATTCCATGATAAACAGGCGGTCTCTGGCTTCACAAAAAATATCATAGGTGGTCTAACTAGTTCGAATTTCTGTTTGAACGAGAATGTGGAACAAGGTGATGAGAGAAGTGGATTGTGCGATAAGGAAGCTGCTTTTATTTCTGAGATCATGGCACAGAAAGGTATTTATTAACAGACAACAATAGTTTGCACGACTGAATGTTATCAACTGCTTTAGTTGTATTGCTTTTCATCACTAGTGGTCAAGTACTTGGCTGCGTTCGTATGATAGCATATATACAGTGGCGAAGTTGGAACTTCCAACTTTTACGTGTACGTTCTGCTGCGCGTGCTCTAGCACCCTGTAATGGTGGTTTATACGGTCGAAATACCACAACCACATATATACAAATATATTCAATTAGAATCGTTCAACTGGAAACTTTACCTTAATCAATTTGTACTTTCACATATAGATTTTAAATTGTTTTTGAATGTGCCAAGTTATACCCTAGTGCCGTTGATTTCATTACTGGAAGTACCTAATCTGATCTCTTTCCCCGATCACAACCTATTCCGATATTCAGGCATTAGTTTTGACGAAGCTCGCTTCGAATTGACAAAGCGACGGATGAGAGAAAATGGTATCGACCCTGAAACGGGACTACCGCTGGACGAACGTGCTGTACACAGCTTGAGCGACCATTCGTTCGATAATCTTCACAAACACACAATAAGTTCCAATACTGTTGACAAATCCGAAGACGAGGTTTCGATAAAAACGAATAGGCGAGGAAGCAATACCGGCTCGATGTACAGAAAAGCTACCAAAAATTGGACTTCCTGGTGGTCTGCCACTCCGGTTTCTCACGATGGCCTGGCCTAGATCTTAATGGCAGGAAGTGAAGAAAAAGCAGGAAATAGAAAGTTTAAAAACAAACCGACGATCGAAATGAACGAAACCGACGATCGAAATGAACAAAAAAGATATAGTGAAACCCCTCGAACGATGCGAACAACGGCTGAGTAATTTACCAGGAAAATTTGACGTGGTATGAGTGCTCATCACGTTGGTATGTAGCACAAAATAAGTCAGCTCCTTACAAGCAAAATATTAAGGGCTGCTACTTCCCACAGTCTTGAGGGTAAAATATTTTTTACTTATAACCGGACGCTTTCCACTTTTAAGCAACCCGGTTTAGGCCATTTGCGCCCATAATATATGCAGGGAACAAGCAAAGACTTCCACACCCTCTAGCACCTATTACCTTTCGGCTACACCGCCCCAACTGCTGTGCGATGGTGCGGCAGTAGATTTGCAAAGCAAGGTACACAAGATAAAAGCAATACAGGCCGGCTTGATTGTTTCGTTCGTACTATTTATTTCGTTTTTTATATCATAAATATCACCTTTTTCCCTTCTACATCTTTGTAGCTGATCTTTTACAGTCGACTACGTTTGTGCCAGTTCTAGCATCGCCGAAAATGCAGCTCAGCTTACTAGCACAGCTAGGATAAGTGTAGCCTCAGACACTAGTGTGAGTTGCACTGCATAAGAACATCATCAGAGTGCAGCAACCAATGTCTTGATGTGTGACAGCAATATCGCCTTGGCTAGATATAGATATATTGGGGGCTTTCTGAGCGGCGAAGTACGATTCAACCGCGACTTCAGCCTGTACATGCACTGCGTGACTACATTTTGGACAAATCATGCGCGACTTCATTCCACTCCCATTGTATACTCTATCTCACTTTGCTTTTCACTCGCCTCCTGGGGGAACCTCATCATTGTCGAAGTCCAATCGTTCGCTCAACTCTGATCGAAATCGTGTTCGGCATATCTGCCCGTTTTCAATGAATTTGCAGTAAGGCACATTCCGGCACATGGATCGGAATGGATATGTATCACACAACTCATTCACCTCCTCGTTAAGAACGTCAGGCTGACATCCTTGCAAGTTACCATCGGAACCAAACCACTTACAGTAGTAAGTGCCCCCGAAGGACTCTCCGTACATTTCCGGTGTCTCGCATAATTCCTGGTCGTCGTACTGTTGACAAATACGCTCCCACTGATCCGCGGCTAAAGCTACAGCGGCGTCGGGAATACAACTGTACCCTGTCCATGAACACTGTATATCATCGTCGCACCACTGCCTAGAACCGTAATCCTTGCATCCGGACTGTTGGATAACATCCAAGACGCTGGGACTCAGTTCCGTCAATGGGCCCACACTTTGTCGGCGTTCTCGGATTCTTAACATCACCTCTTCTTTAGTATGGGTAGAGATACCATTCACAGCTGTGAATAGCATAACAGTCATTGTAAGAGCCGAGGCTAATTTTGAAACACTCATATTTCTAACTTCTATTTTTCCAATTTGTACGTCGATGATAAAGCTATGAATGTGATTGTAACTTTTATACAAACTTTTCTGCTATTTTTTTGTGCTTCGTATTTAAAGGTAGCGTATGATCTGTAGTCTGTACCCAATGTATGTATTGTGTGATCTGAACGAATTTGTTATGAGAAAGCAACTATATACTCGAAACAAAATCACAAATTTTGATGACCATAAATTCACCGTACAGAATGGGAAGGTTGCTTTGCTTCAACTTGATACAACCGCTTATCAGTCATCTGTGATCTGGCATATCACATTTGACGGTTGGTCAACCAAGGATGTTCAAGTAAAAAGAAAAAGGCATTTTAGAATAGTAAAGCAACACGATTGAATAAAATTTTAGATGTAAATATTTACACTTCATGTGTTTATAGCGTATTTACATTTTACACCTGTAGTCATTTTACACGCGCAAATACTCGATATTTTACTTTACATTTTATTTATCTCATTTTTACTCAATAGAATTGACCCAGATCCCCCAGTCGGCTGTCTGGCAGTCAGACGGCCCACTGGCCCAGAGACTCTCTCTAAAGTAGAGAGAGAGACTGAGAGTGGCAGACACGGGCGACGGGCCCAGATTTATTTAATTAAATATCAGCCTTCTGAATTAAAACAAAAACAAAAACGGCGATCTGTAAAAAAAATAGCCTTCTTCTGAAAAAAAACAACTATTTATTCTCACGACAGAAGCTCAGGCCGACAGAAGCTCAGGCCGACAGCCGCTCAGGCCTCAGGTCCAGGAGGCACCGACCCACAGACCACAGTCACCGTGCAGCGAGCGCAAGGCTCAGACCTGTCACCTGAGCCCTGAGCCCTCAGGCCTCAGCTGGGTTGGTAAACGACGCCGACATTTGTGCAAACGACATGTCATAAATGTCGCGGCGACATTCTTTCAGGGGTGTCTGTGTCGCTGTCGTATCAACCCAGGGCCTCAGGTCTCCGGCTGAGTGGCTGAGTGGCTGAGGAGTGAGGACTCTCAGCCAGCAAGGTATGTAGTGAGGGCAGAGTGCCAGAGCCTCAGGGACAGCCTGTGACTCACTCGCTGTGACAGGGCTCAGACGTCAGAGCTCTCATATATATTAAAAAAAACATACGTCTCATAATACACATATAAGTAAAAAAAAGGCTATGCACATTCAGTTTATTGGTGATAAAAATATAAAAAACGATAGCACAAGTCATAGCCCTCTAAATTGAACAAACAAGTACCTATTTTAGTGTTTCTAGAATAGTCAGAGGTTTAAAAAGCAAACACACACAGCTACTTATTCCCCTTCAAAAAAACAAGGTTCTGTACGTGTACACACATACACACTCATACATTCATATACACACACAAACACACAGGAAAAGACATACACACACATACACA
>NW_014040555.1:304297-305587 GCF_001186125.1 Sphaeroforma arctica JP610
ACACACACACACACACACACACACAACAACGCACACACAACACACACATTACACACACACAACAACACACATAACACACACACACACACACACACACACACACACACATATATATATATATATATAAAATATATTATACACATACGCATACGCATACGTACACTCGTACACATGCACATAAGACATATATATATATAGATATAGAGGTAGACATAGACATAGACATACACACAAACACACATATATAAGATATATATATATATATATATATATAAAATATACAGATATAAAACATACCAACATATCCACACACATCAACATACACATACGGAAACACATACTTCTACACATACACATACACATACATATATACAGAGGCTCCAAATAGTGATACTGACATTGAAAAAAAAAGAATTATTCATAGATTAAACAATTTTGGTTGAACAGTTTTGTCGATGTCGTTTTGTACTCCAGTCATTACACATCCTTAAGCTCTGGCAATAGGCCCATCAGTTGTATTTAGGATACTGAAACATTTGTATGTGTTTATACCGTGCTTGTGAGTGCAAGAATATATTAACTGTGACTCAGTTGGGTTCTCAGTTACGTACCCATATAAATCCAGTCCCCAGTCCCCAGACTAAGTCGCTGTTTTTTTAATAATAATAATAAAAGTGAACCTGCGAGATTCTGCGACAGTAGTCAGTACACCCAGAATAATTTATTATGATTGGTGGTCAGAGTAGCGACAATCTTGTGAGTAATCATTTTATCAAAATAAAAAATTCTCTCAGTTTTTATAGTGCATTTCATATGTACCTAAAACGAATTCAGTAATCAGTATGTAGGAAATGAGAAGTAGATTTGTCAATACTGGCCTACTGGTTATCTTACTACTAGTAGTAGAGACTTTTGTTTTTGTTGTTGCATAGAGTACGCACATCGTGCTGCATTGCTGAGTGCTTACCACACAAATTTATCCGAATATATATCGCATTCTAGCTAATATATACGGCATACGCTTCATTTGCACTTAGATCTGTATCTAGCTACGCATTTTGTTAGACCAATCGTTTTGAAATAGTAATTTTCTACCTGGAACGAGTAAGTACTCACAACATGGTTTGCGCAAAAGCAAACATCGCGATCTTATCAATGGTTGGATGTGCACTTGCCAGACGAGATGATGATCCGTCGCGACTAACTAAAGACGAACAAGAAGGGACTAAAGAAATGTTAGGCATAATGATAGGTATGAGTTGACAATAAGAAGTGGAAAGATAATATGAC
>NW_014040555.1:309949-312292 GCF_001186125.1 Sphaeroforma arctica JP610
TATATATATATATATATATATATATATATATTTATATAGACACACACATATTTTAATGCATTAAGCATTGTGTTTTAACGAGACACTTGAACATATTTGTTTGTCTGTTTGCTGATCAGTTGCAAATATTTTGAACTTCTGATCTGTGTAGTTGGCACATGCATACACACAAGTATGAGTGCAATTTGAGTTATTAAAACTCACAAATCGATAGGCATGTATTAGTCATTATTTACCAACGATGATCTATTGTGTGTATACCTGATTGTCGTGCCTCTTCTTCATCTATGTGTAGATCTATACATGACCGATGATATACTCAAGTTGATTTCTATTCATAAGATATACAAGTCTTAGATTTTCAGGAGTTTGTAATATGCAAATGAACTTGTGTCGCACAAACCTCTCAATCTGCTATCCCCCCTCCCCCTGCATTGATCCAGGTGTGATCTTCTTTATCCTAGTATCTATGGCTATACTGATGCTCTTGACCCTGTGGTGCTGCAAGCGCCGCAGTAAAAAAAAGATCAAGGTAACGCGTATTTCGTGAGAGATTGTACTGCTCTACACTGCCAGGTTGTACCATATGTGTACCATCATTTTTGTCTCATCGGGCATTGTTATAAGGTCGTAAAAACTCTTCTGAAAAACACGAGAAGTATATGCCAAAAAAATCATCAAGACCGCACTGTTTTAGCTCTGACTTGTATCATCTATGCACGAGAACGAGTATATGAACCACATAGGGCATATGCTACACGCAACGGACATCAGGTCAAGGAGTGAAGAACGTGATAGATAGTATTTAAACTGCAATGGGTTGTAATGTCCTAATATTGAATCTCTGTTGCCGAGCATGGGTACGGATCCCCACGCGTGTGGTAAAGTTGAGATTTCGTGAGACTACATATGTTTGGTGTGTACTTTGTCGTTACACTCGTGCTTTGCGTAGTCACCGTTGCACTTTGCTCACTGCGAATTTTGTTTAGACCTATTTACTAAAAACGTAAATATTGTGAAAATGTGCATTTGCTCGTGGGGCTATAAGCTATATGGATGTGTAGCTGCATACGCACTTTCGAATGCGGGCACGTTAATAGATTTGTTTTTAAATCTGCTATATACCATGCCGATTGAGCGCAGAAATTCCAGAACAATGCTACAAATGAACCTCCGGTTCCGTCGGTGGGCGCCAATTGGACCTTGAAAGAGGAGAACGATAAATCGGACCTAGAATGTATGTTTGAAAATGTTGTGACCAACTCTTGCATGCGCAGAACACTGATATCTGCCTGTTGCTTTGGCCTTCGAAAGTTATATATTTCAGGTCGATGTGTTGTGATGGGTGTTGAACGATGTGTACCTCTGTATTTGTCGACACAGAGGTTAACTTATCTCTGGCGTTGCGATACGAACATGCTGGTGTTTGCATTTCATCATTTCATGCACCATAAGCATACAATAATCGTACCACAAGCCCCTAGTACAATATTACGCCTGTTACAGCGTACTATTGTAGACGTCGCTTGCGTAGAGTCGACCTCGTAGCGTCACTAAGTACACTATACAGGGTATGGTACTTCCCTTCACTGTACCATTTATGAGCTGGACAGTTGTATATTTCAAGTATATCAAGTCAGACTCTGTCAGGCATGTATAAGATCGAACAGTGTGCACGACACTGTTCAGTGCTTGCGAAACAATGGGCTCGTGTTCATGATATGATATACTTTCAGTTGAATATGCATAGTTTGATCATGGACGTGCTGTAACGTATTAACTACTACTATGTGCCTGCCATCTTGTAAACTCATTCGATTCTAGATAAATATTCGATGGCCATCACACGCCGATCTGAAATACTTGTCTATGTTCATATCGTTATCAGTTTAGTATTACATTTCAGTCCTGATGAATTATATGAGTACTTATACGGATGTATGTATATTCTCTCTCCTACGTGCTACGTCACACAGCACAACGCTTCGAAACACCTCAGATTGACGTGGAAGAAGGCCGGGCACCCATCACACCCCAATAGAGCGTCAGGCTATCTTCCGGCTCTGATTTTTGTATTTTTGGACCAAATACTCACACGATGTCACATATACCCACACACAAACTAACATAAAAACACATTCCGAATCTTCGAATCTTCTGGTGCATTTCTATCTGTCATTTTGATAGTTGGAAGCTAAGTCTTTTTATTGCTGCAGACCGTATTCATTCTAATATGAATTTTATTCGTATGTATTACTTATAGATATGATATAAATAAACTCATCGTTCAGTGACACACACACACACACACACACACACACACACACACACTATTATATAATA
>NW_014040555.1:312312-316926 GCF_001186125.1 Sphaeroforma arctica JP610
TATATGTATAGGTATATATATATATATATATAGGGTGCCATCTAATCAGATGCAAATACGAGTTTAATTGTGTAAGATCGAGTATATAGTAGCAGAGTTCAGCTTTAACGGAAATCGGCGTTACACCAACAAACAAGATGAAGCCCATCTAATAAGATAAAGCATCCCTTATAAAATCGTAAGCAATGACCCGTCCAAGTAGTATCACGCGCTTGCCTGGCAAGCTAATAGCCCTCCCTCACCCGACGAGATATAGACCCAATATACAACCCAATCAAGAACACAATAATCCACAGTCGTTCTCAGCAAACCGGCTCATATCATACACTCAGTGCCCATGCAAATCGCCCGCAAGTCGCAGCTTGCCATTTTTGAACTTCTAAATTGTTTCCGTCATTGATCAGGGTCAATACTTTCTCTACGACATAATCAATCGAATCTTCGGTCTTCGGCGTTGTGCATATGACTTGCAATGGATTTGAGTTCCTGCTCGCTACAGGGTCACAACTACGTTAATAATTTTATATTAAAGCCGACCGCCCATGCATGATATGCATCCATCTTTAGATTTTAGGGTTTAGCCGAAGACATATACGTATCTATTTTCGCACCCGACAAAGATATCAATGGCCATCCGTTTCAATTTGCGAGTACTTCGCTTCGACAAGGGTAACGTGCTCTCTCGTCGATCAACCCACCCTGATTGAAGTCATATCCGATTTGCATTAAACATCATATATCTTGGGCCATCGCCATCTATTGGTTAAGACTGTCTCACGCTCTTTGAATATTAAAAAAGCTTGCTTTTCAGCGGAAGAATCACTTCGAGTTTATTGGAAGACCACTGCTTCCGAACATTTCACTGTAAATACAAGGCGGACGACAAACAAGTCTTCAAATACTCTCTGATACATAGATTAGCCTATACTTGCTAAACTAGTGATTCCTGCTGTTCCAAAGTAGACCTACTCTGACACTTCAACATCACTGATATTCTTTATATTATAAAGAGTACTAGTGGATGTGTAAGCACACACAGTATACCCTCCCCACATCAGCCGACCTTCAGCTCGATTCCGCTATTATAAAACCTGCAACCCTGCCACTGTAAAAATCTGCAAGTAACTTCACTATGACTACGATACATTGCATAAATATCACTCAGTCGATTCTGCTGAATGCCATACCGAGCAGTTAAAATTACCACCAACATTTTCAAGCATGCGTGTGCCTGACCTGACCTTGTACGCAAATGTGCATTGGCATTCGTCGATGATGCGGGTGGTTGTCTCGGCGTGGTACTCTGCTGTCCCATAATCCAGGCGACAATACCAGCAGCCCCATACTGTGGCGCATCCAGAGACAAGAAGCTAACAGACACGTACGCAACGAAGTCAATCGTTCAGAGCGGATAGAGTACAATTACAACCCCCCTCTAATGTTGTAAACACATCTGCTGGTCATCCTGTGTACAAGTATGACCCGGGCGCATGTTTTCGCGCAGTATCGGCCCCGAAGAATACTGCATACGCGCTGGTAGTGCGTTGGATTACAAACACCTTGTCATTCTCTGTTGGACTATGTTCCGCACACACTACACTTTCCCATAGTAACACCCTCACGAATTTACTACGTTGCCTACCTCTGTCGGCTGCAATCAGCCGTGTGCCCTCAGTTTGCCCCACTCTTAGCTATTGCTTCTGCATCGCAATTAGTGCATGAACCAACATAGCTAACAGGGAATGGACCACAATTTCCATGTCGATTACCGTACGGGTCGAGCTGAGAATACAATACACTCAGGGTCACTCACACTAACACGGCGGATCCTACCTGTCTCTGCATTGCTCGGCAGCACAATCTCTCATTCTAGCGAAACCTCGGCGGATGCTCGCTTCTCCGATAAAAAGATATGCATGAACCACACTTGTCACTCAGTGTGGTTTGCAGATACAATATTAATCCTGCATCACATACAACCACGTACTCCTGTCTATCTTGTAATATTCGGCAGCTCTTTTCCCGTCCCAATTGTGGCGACTGTTTGCTTTGACATCGCAAGCAGTGCATCTTACGACTTGCCATTCTATGCAAAATTAGGCCCGGGCATACTACACCTTCATGTAGTGTAATTGCTGTGACGTACCAGGTATTCTGTTTTTCGTAGTATATTCGGAATGTACAAACGCTCCCCCTCTACAAGAAGGCCAATATGCTTCTTTTGCCTCGAGGAGTGTAAAACCACACATCTCTTGGTTGTCTATAATTATAATACGCATGACCATAAATACTACACACCCCCTGGTCCCTCATAATAATCACTTGCTTACGCGTATGCTATATTTCTTTGTATCAATACAACGCAAAGTCGCGTGCATGTAGTACCGCAACCAACTGTCAACAACTATTTGCCTCGGCTTCGCAAGTAATGCATCGACGCTATTGTTACACTCGCGGTGAATACAGCCAGCGCCGCCAGAGTTTTACTTGTATACGCGTCCCCTTGGTTTGTAATTACCGATATGTGATCACATCCCTTCATATTCTGTGTTTTCTTCTCTTCGCTTGCGGCGTGTTCAGCGAGACTGGCTAGGATAAAGTCCTGAACTTGATCATTCGTGTAGTCGCCGGGTTTATAGACCACCATATTTTATAAGTTGGGTTGATGAATACTTAGCAAGCCAGTCTTAAAACCACTTGAAATTTCTCAAGATACTTATGGAGGTCTGATCTTTTTAATGGGAACCGCCTGATATATAACTGTGATAGTATCTGTTGTATAGCTCTAGTACCATCTGGTGTGCAGCTGCTACAATATCTATCGATAGCTGCAATAATACACACATATATAGGTTTTATAGACTCCTCACCTAATGATCCAAGTCGCCGATGATACCATATAGCTATACATTATACTAGTAAATACAAGTGATTTGTAGTGATGTCTACTTGATGGCTTGTTGTCTTGTACTAAATATGCATAAATACTACCGCTCACCAGGACTAAAAGGAAAGCATAATAAATAGCATAAATAGACCTTGGCTCCGTTCTTTTTTCTTCCTTTTTTTCGATATGTTTTGTAAAAATTAAAGATTAAAAAAAAAACTGCTTAAGTTTCACGGCTGATTTAATTTGGGGATCGTGATCGGTGATCACATATGTATATGTATTTATTACGTAAATACATATTTACAAAAAGATCACAGAGCATAATATCTATTCAAAATCATTCTGATATATATTTTTAAAAATGATATTACATAAACGTAAATACATATTTACCAACAGATCACAGGGGTGACAGGGCACAGGCCCTGTATTTTTTGGGCCTGGCGCCCTGGCCCAACCGCCTAAGGCCCCACAAGGCCCAAGGCCCCAAGACCTGATGCCTGATGAGGCCGATGGTGACCTGGTTTACTATTTTTTAGAAGAATTTTGACATTTGCTCTTTTTTTTTAAACACAAAAAATTGTTCAAAATTAAAAATACATCGGCATAGCGTCATAGCACTGTCAGCAGTAAATATCAAGCAGCCTCCCGCGGTCCGGCCGGCAAGTAGCAGCGACGCCCTCTAACGCAGCCGCTTCTCTACTCTCTCTCTGAGCGTAAATATCTGTAAGGAGTAAATAAATATGGGGGGTTTTTTTAACGATAATACATGTATTTCTGTAGTAGATTATTTTTCCAGTAAATATCCGCCTACACATAGATTTCACTGTTTCACTGTTTCAGACTTTGGGGTCCACTTACCAGTTACCATTATCAACTTTGACTTTGCCCCCTACACCAGGGCACTGGGCAATCGCCAATCAGCCAGATACTTACTCCAGCTGACTACCACTCTACCTGTGTGCAACCAGGCACTGGTCGGAACTCGGGAGCCGGATCGGTACCGGGTAAAATGTAAATAGTAAATATACTGAATACATAAAGAATTCGGAACTCCGATTTTCTCGGAATTCGAAAGTCGAAAGTTCTTGCAAGTTGGAAGTTGGAACTTGACAAAAAGACAAAAGTGCTTTTCAAAGTATTATTGTTTAAAAAAAAGAGAAAAAAAATCGTACATATGTACCAAAAAAAAAAAACACACGATGTGAGTTGTGAGTGATTTCAGGTGAGCTTCACTCACCTCCTATTTAACTTCCTGTTGTGCTCTTTTGTGCTTGACACTCAGTCACTCACACACACAGGGGGGAGGGGGATCTCAGGATAAGTACACAGTTGCGAGTCTGAGGACTGAGAGTCTGTAAGATAGTCAGTAATGTGTACTGAGGCTACTGTGTGCTGTGTAAACATATTTTTACTATATATGTAGTAGTCTGTGAAAATAGTGCGTATAAGTCGTGTGTATTTGCACAGAAGCTGTACGAACATGTTATATAATTCATTTTTTACCTTCGTGACCAAGAGATTTGAAACACCATTTATTCAGGTCAGTAGACACGTGATGTTCAAATTTCTAACGTCTAAGCAGGTTATTTCTGTGAACCCCTGCATAGTAGGATATCAATTTGCCGCCGTTCATACAATGCAATCATCGGAGTGTATAGCTGAATTCACGCGTGATCGGAGTGATTCTATATAATGATATATACAAACACACATGCACACAC
>NW_014040555.1:318225-323879 GCF_001186125.1 Sphaeroforma arctica JP610
TATATACACACACACGTATGATTATAAATATGTATTTCTGGGCTAGAGTACACCAGACGACCCAGACTCCAGACTCCAGACTCCAGACTGCCATAGAACTTGAACTTTTGAAGGCAGGGAAAAAAAGTGATAAAAATTGTAGAGAAAAAAACATCTTGCAGTACACTGAGTTCAGATTTTTCATTTCAGGGCTCCTGGTTCTTTTGTTGTCCCATGTCTGATGTCGGGCTTGTCGGCCGTCGGGCATGTCCCAACAACTGAAAGTTTTGTCTAAAAAGAACACCAGGCCTGTGGCCTCAATATTTATACGTTAGGGCTTTACAGAATAAACGACATTCCGTTAAACGCTACACGTCGTCTTCTATACATGTTCCTGGCTGAAAATCGAACTCGATATAGGCTGGTGCCTGGAGAACTCATACATGTCTCTACCAACCGGCGAAAGCGTTAAAAGTTATTTGAATGTGGTAACGCTGAAGATTTGAAAAGACGAGATACGTCATTCGTCGTGGCATAAAATGTCTCACTTCGCAAGTTCACAACTTCACATGGCCTGTTGGTATTAGTTGTTACCTCTGCTTCGGAGGCGAACTGAGTCAGCCGGATTAACTTGAACTACAACTTTCAAAAATGCGACATCTTTTATATTTAATATAGCGGTATGTGTGGGGTTGCTTTCCCCTAGAACCACATCAGCAAAAACCAATTGTACATATGAGGGATTCAAATTTTTTATTATCGGTGCTGTGGAAGTTCAGGAAGGGAAACGACTTACTTTTTACGTATATATGACAATACAGAACGATGGTAAGTTCGGTAGTAACTCAGTTACAACTACAGTTGACAACACGGAAATCACAGTGGTTTCCCGATACTCACGATGAACCATAGAATGACTGTTTTACTATCATTTGTTCGCCTGACCTTCATACCGTTGACATCTTTTCGAGCAACAAATCGGCGTATGTAGTTAAAAATCATGGTCCTTAAGTAGCCAGAACTGCGCTATAAATATGTTATAAACTGCAAGTCAACCACAAAAGTTTAAGAAATTCATACAGCCAAGAAAGCAATACAATTTCACTAAATTGTACGCTTGACCTTCCTACCGTTGTCGTCTTTTCGGGCAACAAATTGGCGTAGTGGGTTAAAAATCATGGTTCTAAAGTAGCAATGACTGCGCTATAAGTATCTTATATACTGCAAGTCAACCACATAAGTTTTAGAAATTCATGCAGTCAAGAAAGCAATACAGTTTTACTAATTCGTAAGCCTGACCTTCCTACCGTTGTCGTCTTTTCGAGCAACAAATCATGATTCTTAAGTAGCAATGGCTTCGCAATAAATATCATATACTGCAAGCCAACTGCAAAAGTTTAAGAAATACATGCAGTCAAGAAAGTTATGTAGTGAATTCCGAAAGTACAGGTTGTAAGACGGAGATGGTACGTAAATTATAAGAGCACATCCACACGAGGTGTCGGGGTGATGTGTTATGTAGCAACTAGCAACTACCCAGCTGTTGCCTGTAAAAGAACTCGTGCAACAAACTGAATGGGGCTTGGACTCTGGTGGGGAGTACTGGAGTCTAGAGAGTAAATAGAGGGTCCTGCCATTCTGGGGTCTGGGGACTGGTGAAACCGTGAAAGGGGTCTGGGAGTGGTGGGTGATAGTTTTTAAAACTTTTGGCGGTCAGGATCGTATGTTCTCATTGGTGCGATGGGAACGATAAACTAAAAACTAAAAATCGTATAAAAAAGTTTGGGGATTTTATTCATTTTTTTAGTTGACAGTAAAAAACTAAAAAGCCAAACGGAATGATTGACTTACAACCATCAAACCAGAGCCAATACAAAGCAAGCAGTAGTTTTTAACCCAATCAATCCAACAGGCCATAAACAAGCATGTATCCAATTCAAAATCTATGAAGATTAACGAAACAAAACATAATGCTACTGAAATGTAATGGCAGGCACAGGCGCACAGCCTTCACGCGTCTGCGCTTTTTTTATTAGTGTAATGTGGGACTCAAGCAGGACTGGCCATGCAACATGTACATCAACACCTCCGGGTGTAGAGTGCATTTTAATCGAAATGTACTGGCGCGCTCGATTCGGTGAGACTAATATATAGTTATTGCACAAAGAGTGCAGCGTTATTCTTGTCCACTTCGGCCTTAGACGCTTGTCACCCACCATACCTGTGCTGTTGCGGAGTATCTATGTTATTTATCTACAATACACGAATAGAGATAGACCAGAACTACGAAAGAACATCAGAAGTTATAACTTTTTGAATTGTTTATTTTCAGTTTAGTGAGCTCACTACAGTCATCGTAAGTCAAACTCTTTTCTGCCACTTAAGGGGAAATATACATAAACGTCATCATGGTTCAATCGTATGGACCAGTCGGTGCAATCGCCATGCAGCACACAAGGTATTGGTTGAAACTAGTCTACATGAGCAGATTTCAATTTGGCGCAACACGCAGTTATACTGCTAGTGAGAGATGTCTAAACATACAACACATAGCTTCAAAATAGTCAATTAGACGTGTGATCGGTGCACAATTGTAGTGTATGTGTCGTATGTTGGACTGTTGAAGCCGCCGATTTGCAGTTGGTAATAGATGAAAAGGCAACTGTGTCTTATTACTGAGGTGTATGTATGTCGTGTTCTGCATATATCGATTAGTGGAAATACTTATGCAGTACTTTATGTGAATTACACATTCAACTATAAGTAGTTGTTGCCCGTTACTTCTATAGTGGTTGCAAGTCAGGCTGAGCTATTAACAACTTGTATCAGAACAAGCATTTCACCAAAAAAATCTGCGCACTCAACATAAGTTGCAATACACGGACTACGCGCGCAATATATGGATGTAGCGTGTACAACACACAGCAACAATAGTGAGCACGTACTGGCACCTTTCAATTGGTATTCGTAATGCACCAATGCTAGCCATTAGTACACATCTACCCACAAATATATAGAAATTCAATGCTAACAATTATTATACATTTGCCCTCAAATATATAGAAATTTTCAGAAAGCTGTTCCCCTGCCGCCTGTATCGCCTCCGGGTTTGCAATCTGGCAGCGACGATTTTATTTCTCCCAAGGGTATGTACAATCGGATTAGTTGTGCTCTATTGTTTAGTTTCTAGGTTCGTGATTTGATGAATTCATGTAGTAGACGCTATCAACTATGCAAAAGGCTACCTATAAAGGACGCACTGCGCATGTCTAGCATTCTCAATGTAAGTGTCTAGCAACTTGCTAGCTGACAGTTTGTATCAGTTTAAATTTTACTGACGTATATGGTTTTAGCGGCGGGTAGTACATGCAAGCCTAAACAAGTAGCATGTGTACCAGCGTAGAATAAACTTGATTAATTTGATTCTCTATCCGTCGACAGTCAGTTCATATTATCTCGTTTATTTTTCTTTGTAGCCCTGCTGGAAAGTGAGGGGGAATTCATGGCCCCGGAAGAACTGGCTGAGCTCGAGAAATGTCACAAGGTATGTGTGGACAACGTAAAATGACATGTACTTCTCGCCTGTGTGTGTTGCGCAGCGCCGCCACGAGGAGGTATATAGATGATAGTAAAACTAAGTATGCTTAAAAGCATCAGGATCCGAGCAAGGATACGGCGTTATAGCGCTGTCAAGCAGATACACTATCCTGTGACCTTTTCGCTCGAGTAAGAATCAGCCTTTGCATTGGCTACACTTTATATGAATATAACATAAACTGACATATTCGATCATTCACAAATGTACATGATTTGCGCATGCTAATATGAATGCGAAACATGCTATTCTGATCCAGGTGTACTACTATGGCCAATTTGCGCGGTGTGGTTCCAAAATATTCGATCCACCGCTGTTCCCAAATTCAAGAACGGGTATATTTCCGTTTCGAATGTTTGCGCATATGAACTTCCGATATGAGATCATCTCAGGCCTGGGCGAGGGATCGTTTGGCCATGTAAGTGAAACATGTACTACCTCGTTAAGACACCTCTGTGTATTTACGCACACAAAAGCACGCGGCGTTTGCTTTACCATGGTGCAATAAAGGATACTACTTCGAACATGCATCTATACCGCTGCACCACTTTCAAAAACGTCGGGAAAATGGTTCTAGTCATCACCGTGTGCACACATTAGAAATACGAGGCGAATTTGCCGGTAGAGGAGCACACCGCACATGCGCACCATCTCTTGATTCTGACGCGTACAATCATACTCATACACTTCACAACATCCAGGTGGTCAAGGCATACGATCACAAGACCAAGACCTTTTGTGCGGTCAAAATAGTACGGAGTGATCCCACCATCCTCGCACAAGCCGAGGAAGAGCGGAAGATTCTCCGACACCTCAACAAAGTGTCGCAGAAGCACCACAATGTGGTGCAGTTGCTGGACTCGTTCCAGTTCTACGGTCACCTGTGCTTTGTCTTTGAGCTGCAGGGCGATAGTCTTTACGATGTGCTTAAGAAACGGAACTTCAAAGGCCTTAGTCTGACGGCTGTGCGTCGGTAAGTGTGGTAGTATTGATGTGTACACAAATTAGTAACAGGTACTGGATATGGTAGAGAGTCTGGATGCTTGTGTGGAATTGGTGCATATTTCGTTTTCTAGTTGTCTTAGAAAATAGTGATGTGAAACAGGGCCTTATCCCAGCTCTACTCTACGGCGATAGTCTGTACGATTTGTTAGAGAAACGCCACTTCAGTCGGACAGTAGTTGTACCGTAAATGTGGTGGTGTATTTGTGTGGTTGTGAACGTTTTGAAAGCTATCTTTTTTTGCAGTCTCCGGCGAAGTAAAGTCATTAACACGTTATAAGTAAGGTGCTAACACGTTATCGATAACACAATAGAAGTAAGATGCTAGCACGTAATCGATGATGCATGCTCTGTTGAGTGAGTGTCGAGTCACACAAAGCAGATATTTGCAGTGTCTCGCCCATTTTCTTTCTTATATGCGATATGGGCGATAGCGCTGTTGGCATTTATGCGGAGCCGTTTAGACTCGCTATAAAGCATCACCCATCTTTGCTGACATACTACACCCGTGTCACACGCCCCCCGTCTCCATCTACCTACAGCATCGCGCACGATGTGCTCAAGTGTCTGCTGCTACTGTCCCAAGAAAATATAGTACACACTGACCTCAAGCCAGAGAACATTCTGATCAACAACCACACACGGAATAAGAACCAGCTATTGGATTGTTCGCTGGCTACGCTGCGCACAATGACGCGCTTTGATGTGGCGTCTCCCCTGCCAGCGATCACGTCGCAGGAAGTGTACAATGCTACGGTGATTGATTTCGGCTGTAGTGACTTTGTGGGCAAGACAGGTATGTATTCGAGTATGTAGAAAACGCATGCCTGTGTATGTGCGTGTGTGTGCACTGTCGGGGACCAGCGCATGTGTGTGCAGGACGAGAACTTGCGAGTATATGGTGATGGTGAATAAACAAGATAGCGTTGTTGGGTAGTCTAAGATAGTGAGTGTAATTTGTTATGCGGCTATCAAAGCCAGCTCGTCCCTTGACACTCTTGTTCAAATAATGAAAACAATAATAATGATAATGATAGTAATGATAGTAATTATAGTAATAATAACAATAGTATATCAT
>NW_014040554.1:0-3278 GCF_001186125.1 Sphaeroforma arctica JP610
CTGTAGGGTGTACGTATCTATTTATCACTCCCATTACTTCACTGTGTGGACTGTAGGGTGTACGTATCTATTTACACCTCCGATTGTCTTCCTGTGTGGAATATAATGTGTACGTATCTATTTATCTCTCCCATTACTTTACTGTGTGGACTGTAGGGTGTACGTACCTATTTATATCTCCCATTGTCTTCTTGTGTGGACTGTAGAGTGTACGTATCTATGTATCTCCCATTCTCTCACTGTGCGGACTGTAGGGTGTAGGTGTCTATTTATATCTCCCATTGTCTTCCTGTGTGGACTGTAGGGTGTAGGTGTCTATTTATATCTCCCATTGTCTTCCTGTGCGGACTGCAGGGTGTACGTATCTATTTATCTCTCCTATTACTTTACTGTGTGGACTATAGGATTTACGTATCTATTAATCTCTCCCATTGTCTCACTGTGTGGACTGTAGGGTGTGCGTATCTATTTATATCTCCCATTGTCTTCCTGTGTGGACTGTAGCGTGTACGTGTCTATTTATGTCTCTCATAGTCTGACTGTGTGGACTGTAGGCTGTACGTATCTTTTTATATCTCTCATTACTTCACTATGTGGACTGTAGGGTGTACGTATCTATTTATCTCTCGCATTGTCTCACTGTGTGGACTGTAGGGTGTACTAATCTATTTGTATCTCCCATTGTCTCACTGTGTGGACTGTAGGGTATACGTGTCTTTTTATATCTCCCATTACTGCACTGTGTGGAGTGTAGAGTGCACGTATCCATTTGTATCTCCCATTACTTCACTGTGTTGACTGTAGGGTGTGAGAGACGTTATGATGCGCGTGGGAGGGCGTTCTATGTCAATCACAACACTCGCGCCACCTCATGGGATCCTCCAGCCGCAGCCAATAGTATGTCGCCATTCAGCGCAATCTATAAATATAACTGGATGTTTTAGGGTTGTATATGCATGGATTGATCATGTGCGTGCGTGTGTGTTATCTATCGTGTGCGTGTGTGTCTGTTTACTATCGTGTCGTGTGTGTCTGTTTACTATCGTGTGCGTGTGTGTATGTTTACTATCGTGTGCGTTTGTGTGTGTTTACTATCTTGTGCGTGTGTGTGTTTACTATCGTGTGTGTGTGTGTGTGTCTACTATCGTGTGCGTGTGTGTGTGTTTACTATTGTGTGCGTGTGTGTCTGTTTACTATCGTGTGGGTTTGTGTGTGTTTACTATCGTGTGCGTGTGTGTCTGTTTACGGTCACGTGCGTGTTAATGTATATCCCACTTGACCCAACGCGTGAGTGCACATGTACGTCTGCGACGGTCGTCCGTCCGTGGCTCGTCTCCGGTGGTTGTGTTGGTGTGGCTGTGTCTGTGTGGTTGTGTTTTAGTCGACCGTATGTGTGTCTGTGAGTAGTACTCGATGGACGTGCTAGTGTGTGCTGTTGCATGAGCAATCATACTTGAGCCGTTGATCCCTTCACTTTCCTTTGGGGTTAAGCTGCACCTGTATCTGTATTTAAACGCTTATCGCTTACAAACTTACACCAATTGACATTCAACCGTGCGCCCAGATGTTGCCCACGCCCACATTAGAGTTAACGTTAACGGTTACACTACCTATGATTGTTGTGGACATCAACTCGAATACTACGATGTACACTAGAATCAACGTTAAATCTTATCCTACACGGGATTAACACTACCAGTAACACGTACACAACATAGCACTGTCACCCAACACTTTAAGGTTTAGGGTTTACCCACGTGCTTGTCATTTTTTTTTATGTAACACTTTAGGGTTTAGGGTTCACCCTCGTGCTTATCATTTCTCTTCAGACGAATACGTCAGTAGAAACGGAGCCTCAGGCACATTACCACCCAACATAGAGGAACGACGAGACGCTAGCGGCAAAATATACTATGTTGACCATAACAACCGCACCACCAGTTGGATCAGGCCAGGAACCAGCAATGGCATCAGTGATCGTATGTGAGTGTGTGGGGTTATATGGTGATGTACGTGTATACGGACGAATTGTAAGTGTATGTGCATGTGTATGTGTCCTCCACTTCAAAATGATGCGCATGTGCACTTGTCTCTTTCTCATACACACACTCTCTCTGTCTCTCACCACACTCACTCACACTCTCTCACAAACACATATAAATATATATATATATATACCGTCCGCAGTGAGTGTCGAGTGGTCTAATCGTGACTTAGCGGCAGCACGCGAGTCCTTTAACCGACGGACGAGTGTAGGCAACAGCACGGCCTCTGCGAGCCAATCAAACGGCGGCAATAGGCGGACGGACAGTCACCACCAATCACATCACAGGAATACCAGTGGGGGCGCTCCAAGACAGTTGGCACGGCCGGCGTTGGAGGATGATCCTTTACCTGCTGGATGGGGTGAGTTCTATCTATAACCATGTCCAATGTGTCACTATTACTATATATATATGCATAAACGATACTAGCACAATTACACTACTAATACTAACACAATAGCAATGTGATTCTAACACACTCACATAACTGCGCTTTTCAGAGATGCGCCTGACGCCCACGGGACAGCCGTACTATATGGACCACAACAACAGGCGCACACAATGGGTAGATCCACGGTCATACGTGTAAGTGAGCAGTTGTGTGTGATATCATTTGTTATTCACATGTGTAGGCGTGTAGTTGTGTGTGTTGTTTATTTTTCTCATGTGTAAGTGTGTAGTTGTGTGTGTTGTTTATTATTCTCATGTGTAAGTGTGTAGTTGTGTGTGTTGTTTATTATCCTCATGTGTATATGTGTAGTTGTGTGTGTTATCATTTATTATTCACATGTGTAAGTGTGTTGTTGTGTGTGATAATATTTGTTATTCTCATGTGTTTATGTGTAGTTGTGTGTGTTATCATTTGTTGTTTACATTAATGAATTGTCGTGAATGATTGCAATATGAGTACCCTAAACCCCTAAATTCTTAAACTTTTAAAACCCTAAAGCAAGGTGGCTCTCCTGTTTATCCAACCTGATGCACACCAAAAGGTTGTATAGCATTTACAACTTGTACGTCAAAACTACACAAGCTCATACACTAGTCTACAGTATGAGCAACTGCTCGATACAACCTGTATGACATATACGCGACTCAATCACCAGATACGCATATACGAACCTATGGTACTAACTTAAAACTTGTGCTTTCTATATATATATATATATATATATTCATGTTTATTTGTGTTTATATTTATATATATATCAGTGTGGATCTGCCGTTACCGCG
>NW_014040554.1:5752-7842 GCF_001186125.1 Sphaeroforma arctica JP610
CATATGTTTATATACATATACCTACGTTTATATATATACCTATGATTATATATACATATGTATGTTTCTTTATATACGTATGTTTATATATGTATGTTTGTTCATGTGATGATTCTCTCGTATGACCTTCAATTAGAGTAGGCCCTGGGTTACGGAAAGGTTTCTAAATACACTCACATACGTATAAAATACAGATACCAGATAGCTGCATGAGCAGATAGATTTTTTGTACCTCGTATCGCCTCGAGGCAGTGGCTCTATCTTCCTTTGCCCACCGTTTTACGTGATGCCTTCCCCTTCAGTAAACACACAGCTCAACACTGACCGCCCTAAACCCTAAACCCTAAACCCTGGCCCTTCATGCGGTCATGTGTGTCATCCGTCCCTGCAGAGAGTGGTTCTTCTTGCTATCGCATGAGATGCTCAATCCAAACTACTGTCTCTTCGAATACGCCAACGAAAACCACACCACGCTCAAGATCAACTCAAACTCCAGCATCAACCCAGAGCATCTGTCGGTAGGTGGCAGCACCACCACTGGCCCATATGTCGGTGGGATGTGTGCGGATGGTTACGTGCATATGTGTGTGTACTACCACAAGCTCTTAGTAGGTTACATGTATATGAGTATTTTTTATGTATATAGATCTTTTATATATACGTAAAATTTGTACACATGTATACATGCATACAGGCATAAGTAGTATACGTGTGCGTGGATATACAAGTTGGAATGCCTCGTGATCTCCTCCAACTCCAAATCAACCTTGAACATCTGTACACCATATAACCTCTGACAGCACGCTCTATGTTTGCCTTCTTATACCTACACCTTTTATCACCACCGCCACAGTACTTCTACTTTCTACACCTCATCGGACTGCTATAAAACCTCATCGGACTGCTATAAAACCTCATCGGACTGCTATGTTTGCATTCCAATTCCCAAATATCTTATGCCTACCGCCACAGTACTTCCACCCCTACACCTCATCGGTCTGCTAAGTTTGCCTTCGCATGCCTACCCCTCTTATCCCTACCTCCACAGTACTTCCACTTCATCGGGCGGGTAGTGGGTATGGCGGTGTTCCATGGCAAGTTCATAGACTGTGGGTTCACGCTACCGTTTTATAAGAAAATGCTCCGCAAACCACTGACACTCCAAGACATGGAAGCGGTGGACCCAGAATACTACCAGAGCCTCACCTGGCTATTGTGAGTGTGGGTGTTTGTGTTGATTTGAGGCGATATTGTATACGTGCGGGTGTGTGTGTTGTTGAGTGGGTGTGTTGTTGGGGGTGTGTGTTGTTGAGTGTGTGTGTGTCGTTGAGTGTGTGTGTGCAGGCGTACTTTAAGCTCCTCCTCCAGCGCTTCATATCGTGTTTTCCATGTACTTGTTTAATCTACCACTAGTCATAAATTGCCTTTAATTTCTATTTAATCTACTCTTAGTCGTAAACGTGACTTTAGATGCTATTTGATCTACTATTAGTCGTAAACATGGTTTTAGTTGCTTGTATATCCATATAGTAAATTGCATATAGACATTCCCGTGTTTTCAGTTGATTACGTGCGCCAGAATAAGCACTCACCCCAACTGCCAAAAAAAAAAGTAGCACAGGTATCTATATACCTCTCTGTGTGTATCTAAGCGTCTCTGTATGCACACCTGTCAAGTATATATGCGCAACTACTTTTGCTAAAACGGTTGTGATCATAGCAGCCGATCACTGATATTAATATATACGCACACAACAGGACATCGATGTGACCACAATACACTCATTTGGAGTGTACTCGTTCATATGCCAATACACTCATTTAGAGTGTACTTATTCATATATCTCTCTCACTTTCTTAAAACCTTTGACACTCTCGTGCGTATGCCCACCCCCACACCACACACAGAGAGCATGATATCGATGAGTTGTACTTAGGAATGACATTCGCAGTCAACTACGACGCCTTTGGAGAACGACGCACGCACGATCTCAAGGTTGGGAGGACTGTGTGTACTCACTATTGATATATATATATATACTTATATATATATATATATATATATATATATATATATATATATATATATA
>NW_014040554.1:7862-18722 GCF_001186125.1 Sphaeroforma arctica JP610
GTGTAGTATATATATATATAGTATATAGTATATATATATATATATATATATATATATATATATATATATATATATATATATATATATATATATATAGTTAGTTGCATTGAGCACGATTCATGTAAGGATACATCCAGTCATACGTTTGTGCATATTCCACGCCTGTGTACGTGTGGATTTGCGAACTACCACTCTGGCTTTGTGTGTTGTTTGTGTGTGTGCACCTGTTGATATCGGCTGTCTCTACACCTTCACACAGCCTCGATTACACATCTCTTTCCAAAAGATGTGTATGCAATAACTCATGGCTGCGTGTACATTCACTTCTCTCAACACTCTATACACGCACTTGTAATAACCTCATAGCACACTTGTAATAACCTCATAACAAACTTATCATATCCTTGTAGCACACTTGCAATATCCTTATAACACACTTTTATCATCCCTATAGTACATACTGTAATAGCCTCATATCACACACTTGTATTAACCTTACTACCACCTCCTTGCCATCTCGACCTCCCAATGTCTGTAGTACCTGATCTGCGGGGTGCAAGAAATCGATGTCGATGACTGGGAACGCAACACAATCTACCGCTCCTTCACCCCCAACGCCAAACAGGTCCGATGGTTCTGGCAGGTAGGTTGGAGCTCACAGTACTTGTACTCACATACTATATGACCAAGGCACATGAAATGTGACAAATAGGATATCTGGGGCATGTAGGTTTATGTATGGGAATACGTATACGTATGCAGATGAATGCGTATTGGATATGATACGCAAACAAGGACATTCGTGCATATAAGTATCTTTATACCTGCTATGGTACAGTCACAACATTTTAACATGCTTACATCCTCCACCGTAAGTATGTTCGTCCGTACGCTTCAACTGCACCAATACCTATCCCCAAGCCATTCACCACATTGCAACGCCACACTCACATTCGCATC
Organism: Sphaeroforma arctica JP610; assembly: GCF_001186125.1. Taxonomy (NCBI): domain Eukaryota; class Ichthyosporea; order Ichthyophonida; genus Sphaeroforma; species Sphaeroforma arctica. Next base: position 8,823 of record NW_014040554.1, read on the forward strand.
ACATCTCACACACCACAGTTTGTGCGAGCTTCGGGTAGCGAAACACGGGCGCGGGTGCTGCAGTTTGTGACAGGAACGTGCCGTGTGCCTATGGACGGCTTCAAAGGACTTCAGGGCAGCAACGACCTACAACTGTTTTGTATTGAGAAAGTGGGCACGGAGGGATGGCTCCCACGCGCCCATACTTGGTGAGTGTTTTTTTATTTGGCTGTGGGATGTATATATACATTATATATATATATATATATGTATATATGTATGTATGTATGTATACGTATATTATTATTATTATTATTATTATTACTATTATTATCATTATATTATTTTTATATATATATTATTATATTATTATATTATTATAATATTATTATTAATATTAATATATATATATATAACCTATCCACAGCTTGGTTTGTCTCAACGCTTGTTCAATTGATGTATCTTTCTTGTCCGAGTCCAATCATTTCGCTCTCCTGTGCTTGCAATTCAGTACATAGCACAGTTAAATGGAGTTTGTAGTCCTTGATTGTTACTACACCTGTTGTGTGGGGTAGCACAGTTAAATAGAGTGCGTTTGTAGCCCTTGATTGTTACTACACCTTTTGTGTGGGGTAGACCGGCTAAGCACCACTACCTTCGGACAACTGTTGAGAGGTTCTCTTTCTCATCCTGGCACAGCTTCAACCGATTAGACTTGCCGCCGTACAAGAGCTACCAGCAGTTGTGTGACAAAATCACCATCGCCATAGAAGAAACGGAAGGGTTTGGCCAAGAATAGCACTAAGCACACCGAATTAAACCTACTCCAAAGCATATGGCCTTATTTTATTGGTTGAAATTAAACCTACTCCAAAGCATATGGCCTTATTTCATTTGGTTGTGTCCGTATCCTCCATTGTAGTGTAGCGGATTGTGCAGCAATGCATGTTCGTGTATTGGCGCTACTTTTAGATCGAGGATACCGCTGCTGATTAATATCCTCATGGACCTTTGAAGTGACGTTTGGTTTCGCACAATTCAGTTGATGAGCGATTAAACTTCAGTGGTATAGTTTGATTGTTTACTGACAACCCACCCGAAATACAGGTTTGCGCATGTGAAAAGTCTCAACGGGAACTAAATTAGTAACGAAAATATAAATATAATGCGAAATGCCGATGTTGCTTCGTATCAGTATCATCACCAGACACAAAATTGTCTGAACCTCCGAACCTTAATCCGCCAGGTGGCTCTGTAACGCAAAGTCTAGTTTTCTGGAGAAAGGAAAGTGGATAAACCCTGAACCCTGTCCGTTTGCGATTTGCGAGAGCTTTTTCAATGCAAACACCAATACTTTCTATGTCTTTGTCTCATGTATTATGAATTGTGTTCATTTGTTTGTCAATTATTAGTTCTTCATGTTGACCTCCTAGCCTTCTCAAAAGAACACCAATACTTTCTAGGTCTTTATCTCGTGTATTATGCATTGTGTTCATTTGTTTGCCAATTATTAATTCTTCATGTTGTCCTCCTAATTATGAATTGTGTTCATTTGTTTGTCGCATTGCCTCGTGATGTATGTCTCATTGCCTCGTGGGAGCCAAAGAAGTATTTGTAATTGTTTAGTATCTATCTTGAGCATCTGTTGGGATGATTGTGTCAGTTGTTCAACAAGTCCGACAGATTCAAATTTAGTCGACAAAAGAACTGCGCTGTCTGGGATTTCCCAGTGCTTCTTTCTGTGTTCAATTGCAGACGCAGTTGAAGATTTTGATTATATCGGACTTCTTGTGGAATCTTAACCCCCAGTAAGTTATCATCAATATACTTCTCGAAACTTCAGGCAGCGAAGCTATGCCAAGAGTTGTAAGGCCGCGCCACTTGTGTTGGTGCGAACAAGATGTGTAAACTCATATCCATTGTTCGTGTACGTTTCACGACGGGGGTTTCTAAAGGAATGACTGTCGTAAATACTCTAGGAAGTATCATCATTGAGTGGTACAAAAAATATACAAAAAGCTGCGTCATACATACAGGCAGCTTTGCTGCAGACCATGGAAACTAAGATCTAGTTTTTTGGCGTAACCCATTCTGTATTCAAGCAGGGTCGTGCGAAGGCATTCGCGCTTTGCCTTTGACCGAAATAATGGAACGAAGATCCAAGACAGGAACATGTGACATGTGCGATTTAGCGCAAATGTTCACGCCTATGCTACCATTTATAACATATCCTCCAACTGACAACCCAAAATTTACGTGCTCTCGTTGTGATGGGAAATATGGACACACTCCAAATGTGGAATTTATATAGACCAAATGGTATTATACTGGCTACAGTGTCACAAATTATGTGACCCGCATCCACGTCGAATCATACTTCATTGAGACAGAAATAGAACACGCACTACTTTCTGGAGAAGATATGACTCTATTCCTGAATCATTTTTTGTTAGAAAATACTAATATGACTGATGCATCTCAACACTGAAATGTCAGGGAAGCAACATGCTTCTTTTTCTTTCGTGTATCGAATAGATGAGAATTCGACCTCATACGATTCATAGTTACAGTCGAAATGACTTTCTAGTGGGGAACAATACTTACGCACACATATCGCACGAAGTACAAAATGTCCGAATTCAACTGTCCAATTTTACTGGGTACAGACTGGAAAGATATCCGGGACAATGGTACATGCTGAACGGTGATGACGATCACCAAGGTCAACTATTAAACTACATAATACTCCTATTGGCATCATAGAGTATATGTTTGGAAAATTTATACTGCATGCGAAGACACCCATATATTTACTCCAAAATTATATCAGCAGTCCCAGCCGATGTTCTGAGCCACTTCAATGTATTAAGTTGATCAGTAATCGAATGCAAACAAAATATTAATTGGAGACCTGATCATTTAAATCATTCATGACCCTCTAAAGAGAGAAAAAAGAAAAATGGCTGAACGGACTAACGTCCGTAGGACTTAAACATATTCTGAAACATGCCATAAAATGGTCTTTGACCAATGACCATAACCCGATCAAGTGAATATCAAGCACCTAGACAATCAAAAACATATAGAGCAGTATCTGAATGTAAAATACAAGAGAAAGCTTTGAAACCATGGCATCCAAATATGTTGAAAAAGTCATCTCTGGAACATTCGGATTCAGCCCCAGAAAAGTTTTCGATCATTTCAAATTTAGACGGGTAACTGACTATTCCAAATCTGACTCGTTGCGAACGATTAATATCGACCATGTCTTCACGAATTTCAGGGTCCTGTTTTTGGAAGATTAATGAACTAATACTCAATCTCGAACACGTCTTTGCAGCACTACCTAAAAAACAAATATGGTATGATATTATAAGGCAAAATTGTAGCTCAAAAGCACTTCTAAGTCACTTGTAATTACAGAAGGGGCATTGGTTGATCCCAAACGCTACGAACAGATAAAGCACTGGCCCGAGTCTGACACTGTTTAAAATGAAATGTTGCTAGGACTCACCAAATACTCCGGAAAATTCATAAAAGAATACGCAATAATTTCCAGCTTATTGTTTCTGTTAAGGTATGCGAGGGAAATGAGGGTCCGAACACCAGACCAAACACGCACCCATAATATGAACTAATATCATGCGCACTGCATTTATGACATTTCAAGCAGCCCTATCTACAAGAGCACTCGTATACTTGAATTACAAAAGGTCCATGGCAAACCGTTCGAGGTTTCGACTAGTCGATGGAATCTAGTATAATTGCAAATGGGAGGTTCCAAATACGGTCAGTCGACTTATGGTACATAGGCGGCAGCGAACATTCCCAAGTAGACGCGACATTACATCTGACAAGTGACGATGCTTACAAATGGTGTCTCCCCTGACTACGAGTATAGTGCTTGAAACAAAATTTCAGCATAATAGGCATGAAATATACTTATCGGCATTAAATGAGCATGAAATACAATTATCGGCATAATTATGTGATTGCAAGCTAAAACGACCGCATATGCCAATTGTGCAATTCCACAGTCAATCCTCTCCTTCATTAGAAAAGCAACACAGAGCGTGTGTGTGAAAGCAAACCTCGCAGTATGTCTGAAAGACGCACAAAGGTACTTTTATTTAGTATGTAAAAGCGATTTCAAAATATTTCAAACATGAAACCTCACGAACTAACAATTACAAAAAAACAAAACTGACCACAGTCTATTTACTGTGTGAGACTGTAGTCGGTAAGTGTGTCAGTTAACTCGGAACACGACAGATATTTGTTTAAATTAATTGCAAAATTTCGATTTTAAAATCGATCAAATGCCAGAGATATTAATCTGGAACTTTGGATTCAGGAGTGTTTATTATCGTCGGAATTCGGAAGTCGGAACTTGGAACCCGGGGCTCAGGAGTCAGGAGTCAAACCTCAAGCCTTACATACACTTAGTGTGGCCCGGTCAGGGTAGGGTCTTCACTTCTCAGGTCCAGGAGTACACTCTCTGTCACTGTGGCTGTGTATCCTGCGAGGCTGTGCAGATTCCTGCCAGGCTGTGCAGTCTGCCGTGTGCTGCACTCTTGTATGTACTATGTAGCACTGCAGCTTCTTGTATCCGAACTTCTGAGTTGTGAGTTCACAACTGAGTTGTCGAGTTGCGAGTTGTGAGTTGTCGACTTGCGAGTTGCGAGTTGCGAGTTGCGAGTTGCGAGTTGTGACAGACCAATATTATATATATATATATTATTATTATTAAATATTTGCTTGCGACTCTTTGAGTTTTGTATATAGTTCACAGTTGTGACAATATGATTATGTGAGTTGACTCTTGTGATGACTTGTGAGTTGTGAGTTGCGAGTTTTAAATTGCGAGTTTTGAGTTGTTGTGAATGATGAATTGACAATTGTGAGTTTTGTTAGAAATTCAAAATAGTATGTATAAGTTCTCAGTTCTCACTATTTCTCAGCTGTGACTTGGTGTGAGTTGTGACTTGTCAGAGTTATGACTTGTCACCTTGTGAGCTGTGACTTGGGAGTTGTCACTTGTCAGTTGTGACGTTCCGTCGGCTGTTGTCCGCAAACTTCAATACTTGTTACGTCGTAAAGAAACTCATCCTTCTCCATCCGTTTTCGATAGTTTATCGTCCATCTAAAATCAAATCATGAAAGTCTCGCTCTCTATTAGTCTATTTGTTTTAAAACAAATAGTATTTGTAGAAAAATAAAAATTGAAGAATGTTACAGCTATTTAACGAGTTCTGTACGAATCAGATTTGTTCCAATGCACAAGAGTAAAAACGAAAATTCTAAAAATAGAAGGAAGAGTGCGTCTGTTGATGACGATAGGGCTCTTGGGTTCCTCGTTAGCCTCATAACTGGAACATTTTAGCGGTGTTTTTTGTTTCCGAAAATAAAAGAACATATCCTTTTTTGAATAAAAAAATACAAACGGCCAAACGGCAAACTTGAAACGCGTTCATCTGTTTATATTTTTTATTTATGATAAAAATACCAAATTCACACGCAATACATCTTTTTTATTGACTACAGTACAAAAACCACAAAAACAACGATTTATCTATAGATTTTGCCTCAAATATGCCTTATTCCTGAAATAATAACGACTTGTTGTACAATAGATTGCTGCTGTCGCTGCACACTTGTGAGTTTACTATGTATTGACATAGCCTTCTGAAATATACAAGAAGGCTATGGTATTGGTTTAAATTATGGGTTACAAGAGATGATTGCTACATATAACTTACCGGGACTTTTTTCTATACTCCCTCTCACTATAGGGAGAGAGAGAGTCCTAAAGTGTGCGTGTAGAGAGTAGTATCAGAAGGGCCAAGACTCATCATCTCTCAGGGGGTCTACTAGTGCAGACGAGCTCTCTACGACCTACGTGTTACGGGTCTAAACCCTAAGGCCTGCCTATAGCTCACGTGTCCCGTACATCACTCCCGTGAGGTCGTGTTTACTGCCTTGCGAGAGTCCTGACTCCCGTCCGCTCCAGAAACTACGTATATAGTTCACAGGTCTGTCCAAAGTCTCACAACCCGCAGCCCCATCCTCTTTAGAGAGAGGACCTATCACCTGGTCTCGAGTCCACATCAGAGGACAGCCAGTCCTCTTAGTGGAGGTCCAGGTGACATCACTACCGCTGGACCATAGTCTTACTATGCCTGATTCAGAGGCTATGGCTGTACTCGTAAATGTTTACATTATTTGTTTTGTATTTCCCACGCATTCTTACCACTTGAAAAACATTCATCATACGTGTATCAGCATGTTCGAAATCAATCACAACATTAAAAATGGCATAATGTTTTCCTCGGCCTTGAAAGAGGTTTGTGCCCTATTACAGTCTAAAACAGTTGATAGCATCCGTACCCCTCTGGCCAACGCAGACCGAAACATGTGTACTCCAAATCCAGTTCTCCAATTATGAGAGGCCCGTCTTTGTCTGTCACGAGGATGCCTGTTCTTAGGTCTCTTGGATACCACATTCCTTCCGGTGGGAATGAGATGCCCTGAAACTAAAATAAAGAATTTATTTTTCGAAACGATTTGTGGCTCCACTAGACGAATCTATACATTCCAATTTTGAGTATCCCACTACTCAGTGTTGCATTTCAGTTTCCACCGAGACATCTGCCCAGCTCAACCGGGTGATTTCTATATCCGAGTGTACGAGAGAAGAACCTCGCCAATTCTGAATCAAATATGACCAAACTCATGCACACCGAAAGGCAGTCAAGACCAACCATCACCAGAGGCATATGTTTACAGGTAAAGTAATTATACTGGTCTATTCTTCGTCTTCCTTGCACGTGCCATGGGTCTGTTAGCTGGCGGCATACCTCCCTGTGTGTTCCCATATGGTCCACCGAATGCCATACCCGGTGCCGTCTGTGCAGCGGGTTGACTTCCAAAGGCGAACGTACCTGCCGGTGCGGCCGGTGCGGCTCCTGCAGACCCACTTGTAGACCCTCCTCCAAATGTGAAAGGCTGCCCCGTGCCCGTAGTCGAACCTCCAGGTGTGGAGCCGCCAAACGCAAAGGCTGCTGGTTTATCCGGCTGTACAGCTCCAAAGTTGAAGCCCGCAGAAGCCGGTGCCGGTGCCGGTGCCGCTGGTTGTGCAGTTGCGCTTGACCCAAAACCCCCAAAGCCTCCTGCACCTGTACTCCCGGTTACGGGACCGACAGTTGAACCAAAGCTTGATACAGGCGCGGCTGCTGCGCCGAAGCCTGTCGCAGGCGTATTACCAAACGCAGGGGATGCGCTGGTACCGAAACCAGGTGCATTTGTAGCCCCAAATGAGGGTGCAGGTGCAGTACTAGCGCCAAACCCGGTTGCGGCGCTTGTCCCAAAGGCGGGCGCAGGTGCAGCAGTTGCACCGAACGCAGGTGTCGCCCTGGTGGTAGCATTCGCGCCAAACGCAGGAGCTGTTGAAGTGCTCGATCCAAACGCAGGCGATGCTGTGGAAGACCCAAAGCCACCTGAGGTCGTGGTACCAAACGTCAGGTTGGGCGCGGCTGTGGACCCGAACGCAGGTGAAGTGGAGGACGGCCCAAACGCCGGTGCAGTAGTAGCTGCCCCAAATGCAGGTGCAGGTGTAGCGGTCCCAAAACCAGGTGCAGGTGTGTTAGACCCGAACGCAGGTGCAGCAGCTGTAGAGCCGAACGCAGGTGCAGCAGCTGTAGAGCCGAACGCAGGCGTGTTGGTAGAGGTGGACCCAAATGCAGGAACAGGTAAGGTTTTGTCCCCAGCCCCAGACGCCTGTGACTGCGACGCTCCGAAGCCACTGGCGGGTGGCTCAGTGTTTGCGGCGGTGAAAGCAAGCGAAGTGCCACCCGAACCGAACACGGGCGCACCTGTCGTGGCAGACGACAGGTTAGAGTTGTTTGACCCAAATGTGCCTACGGACCCAAATGCACCAATGGCCGTACTCGCATTTGTCGCAGGGGGTGCAGTGTTGGTGGTACTGGCGGTGCTGCCGAAGCCGAGGCTCGGCGAAGCTCCTGCGGTGGCCGTGCTGAATGAGGGCGACGGTCCACTCGACCCGCCGAATAGGTTTGGGCCGGATGCATTGCCAAATATGGGGCTTGTGCTTGTGGGCGGGTTTCCGGGTAGCGCCGAGCTGGGCGTCAGGCCTGCACCGGCAGTTGCACTTGCACCAGTACCCGCAAATGACACTCCCGGCTTGAGTTGGCTGCCGCTGGACGTGGATGCGGGTTCCGTAGTGCCTCCGAAGGTCACGGTAGGTAGGACTGGCGAGTTCTTATTGGATCCGAAGGTAAAGGTGGTCGCTCCGCCGGCATTAGCTGTTGCGCTCTGGGCCGGGTTGCTGCCCCCGAAGGTGAACGACGGGGTTGACTGCTCAGTGGACTTCTTCCCTGCATTCTCAGTGGTTGCTGTAGAGCCAAACATGGGAGGTGCACCAGACATTGTACTGGCTGGGCCCCCGAACAGTCTTCCGGCTTCGGTACCACTGTCACTGTCGTTTGGCGCCTGTGCTGCACCCGCATCACTTATAACAGAGCCAAAACCAGCGAATAGAGGTTTCTTGGAGGGTTCAGATCCTGCACCTGCACCCGCAGCTGAGGGTAGGGCTGTTGCACTGGTTGTGGGTCCATCGGCGGTGCCTTTTTGGTCCGTTGACGTTGATCCGAACGGGATTTTGCCCAGCTTGCTTATGTCGAACGAAGAGCTTGTTGCACTTGGCTCGGGCGGTATGTTGAACGTGTAACTCGGTTTGGTCGTACTCGTGTCTGCACATGCACCTGTATCTTTTGGGTCTGCCCCCGTTCCATTTACACTGGGCTGGGCTGGAGCCGCAGAGCCGAAGCCTTTAAAGCAAGCAAAAAGGTCCTTCGCAGCCTTACCATCCCCAGGCAAGGGGTTAGCAGGCGCAGCAGTCGCAGCGGGCTTTGAGGTATGTGAAAGCTTGCTGCTTGTGAAGCCGGCGAACTTAACAGGTGGAGAGCCTGTACCAGCGCCATTGCCTGTTATGCTGAATCCGGTTGCGCTGGTGTTTTTATCTTTGGCCTGGTCCTTTGTATCGCTTGTGCTTGGTGAGGGTTTCCCGAATGCGGGCGCGGGAAGGTTCGGGAACTTTGACGCAAAAGATTTCTCGGTGCTCTCCGTTTCGGACTTGTGATCGGCAGTACCGTTTTTGGGTAAGCCACTCACGCCTCCTCCAAAGCTTATACCCACAGGAAGAGCCAAACTATTCGTTGCCACCTTGCCGTTGGATGTGGATGTGCGTTCCTTGTCATCAGCATTGGGTTTGGCTGGGGTGGCTGAGAATCCCTTGAATCCTGCAAACTTCACACCTGCCGTTGTATCTGCAGGCGCGGGCCTCTCCTTCTTTAAGTCACCAGTGCTCTCCGTGTCGCTGGGCAGCTCCTCCACCTTGACCGACTTCACTGTGAATGCCTCGCTGTCACCTGACCTACTTCCAGGCAGTTCGGTACCGGTCCTTAAAACAGGTGCAGGTGTGCTTGGCGGGTCGCTACCCACCTTGGTGGATACAGATGCGGGTTTAGCGAATACAAAGTCTTCTTTGGGTGGGGGCTGTAAGGCGCGCATTTTCTTGTAGGTAGTTTTCAGTCGGCCCCGTGCCAAGGGTTTTCGCTTGTTCGTTGGTTTGGGGATTGAAGTCTCACTGCCCAATATCAGCAATCCTGTGGTACACAGACAGGAGAGTCGGATTTAGGACAAAAGTCGTATTTGTGGGTAGCTCATACGAGTATGTAGTAGGGATTTAGGGCAAAAGTCGTATTTCTGGGTAGCTCATGCGAGTCTGTAGTAGGGATTTAGGACAAAAGTCGTAGTTGTGGGTAGCTCATACGAGAATGTAGTAGGGATATAGGACAAAAGCAGTATTTGTGGGTAGCTCATACGAGTATGTAGTAGGGATAT
>NW_014040554.1:36141-37771 GCF_001186125.1 Sphaeroforma arctica JP610
TTTGTGGGTAGCTCATACGAATTTGTAGTAGGGATATAGGACAAAAGTCGGATTTGTGGGTAGCCTCATACGAGTATGTAATAGGGATATAGGACAAAAGTCGTAGTTGTGGGTAGCCCATACGAGTATGTAGTAGTGATATAGGATAAAAGTCGTAGTTGTGGGTAGCCCATACGAGTATGTAGAAGGGATATAGGACAAAGGTCGTATTTGTGGGTAGCCCATTCGAGTAAGTAATAGGGATATAGTACAAAAGTCGTATTCATGGGTAGCCCATAAAAGTATGTAGTAGGGATATAGGACAAAAGTCATATTTGTGGGTAGCGCATACGAGTATGTAGTATAGATATAGGACAAAAGTCGTATTCGAGGGTAGCTCATACGAGTATGTAGTAGGGATATAGGACAAAGGTCGTATTTGTGGGTAGCCCATTCGAGTAAGTAATAGGGATATAGGGCAAAAGTCGTATTCGTGAGTAGCTCATACGAGTATGTAGTATGAATATAGGACAAAAGTCGTATTTGTGGGTAGCTCATACAGGTATGTAGTAGGGGAAGTACTACCGCACAGGAGCGCAGTGAGCCACAGACCCTCCAGACATCCTCAAGAGGAATGGGTCGAATGAATGTGGAGTCTGCAATGTCGGACATCACTACATATGTGTAAGCTTCTAACAGGTATATGCCAGTACAACGAATGGGAGTCTTCCTTAAACCTAAACCCAAGTCGACATAGGCCTCGCAGATGATTTGTATAGATCTTCACTGCATTTCATAGAAGCAGCTTGTAAAGGCGAGAGAACAGCAATTGATCTGAATGTGTACGTGCTATAAACTTCGGTGAGGCTGTGCGTCGTTATGAACAAGTACATGTGCACTGAACTATAGTGGCTACCCACATGCCTGGTGTTAGGGTTTAGAAACCCTACTCTAATACATGTAAATGTATGCATCTGGATTCGTTATGTATACATTTATCGTGGTGCCCATGCCATATACAAACACTACTCATGCGAACGCACACACATGTACTACTACATGCAGAACTAGTCGCATAGACCGATACAAGGCATAGGTTCGGTAAAAACTTACGGTTTGTGTGGGGTTTCCGAGGCGGGAACAGGCTGAATTTGATTGGCCGCGCCCCAACACCTTTCGCAATGGGCACCAGCGGTGCAGACATAATCTGTTAATGTGATGTGATGTTAAAGGTCAAACAGTTGACTGTGAGTACATGAGCCGTCGACAGGTCAGTTAGGCAGACATAATCTGTTAATGTGATGTGATGTTAAAGGTCAAACAGTTGACTTTGAGTACATGAGCCGTCGACAGGTCAGTTAGGCGGACGATACAGGTCTGATGCTAAAGCGACCCAAGACTTCTATTGCCATAGCATATGTGTATATGTCCAAGACCCCGGCACACACATAACACGTGCTTTATACCACCCCAGCACACAAACAACACATGCTTTATATCACCCCAACACACAAACAACACATGCTTTATATCACCCCAGCACACAAATAACACATGCTTTATACCACCCCAGCACACAAACAACACATGCTTTATATCACCCCATCACATAAAACAACACGTGCTGTAAATCACTCCAGCACACAACATA
>NW_014040554.1:38430-39827 GCF_001186125.1 Sphaeroforma arctica JP610
ACATAACAACACTTGCTTTATACCACCCCAGTACACACACAACACATGCTTTATACCACCCCAGCAGGCAAGCGCGGCTACTGTCTAACGCACAGCTCAATAGCCCAACAGCACACTTACCCAATCAGTGCGCATGGCTGCAGGGTTGGTGTGGTAGTTCTGTGGGGCATTAATCTCATCGCCCAAATCATCAACGGGATCGTTCATGTCCATCGCTACAATCGGAAACTCGTCGCCTGTGAACTCATCGTCTGTGCCTTCGCCTCCTACGGTGGTCATTGCGAAGCCCGCCGCGCTGTAAGTGTTTGAACGTTGTAGTTTGAGGAGAGTGGGGCGGTATACGAACATATATATGAGCACGAGTGCATGTGTGTCTGCAGATTTTGATTGTGATCGTGTATGTGTCTGTGTCAGCGTACGTGAGTATATCTACTTGCACTACATGTGTATGTATTTTATAAGGAATGTATGAATATGTATATAAATGTACGTATAAGTATGTGTGTGTATGTGTAGTATGTGTATGTATATACATGTATATGCATGTATATGTATGTATATGTGTGCATATGTATGTATATGTGTGTATCGTATGTGCCTATGTCTGTGTACGTGAGAATATACTTACTTGCAATATATATATATATGTGTGTATACTTTTGTATATGTTTGGATATGTATACATATGTGTGTATATGTATGTTTGTGTATGTACCATGTCCAGATGATATTGGTGTAGCATATGTGTATATAGGGGTATATACATGCGTGCCCATGAAGCGTACGTGAATTGTCAGGGGCATGTGTAATTCTGAGAAGCATGAAGAACACACCCACGCAGACATATAGGCAGCCCGGCACATGTCGGAGGCAGCGCCCTCGACTCACATTCCTGAACAGAAATTGGACTATGGCACAAAACATGACCACACAACATGAAACTAGAACGCAGGGTCACGCCTCGCACTTACAAGGCGAGCGTAGATCAAGCTCTCATACTATCTACATACTGCAGTCCATTGCACTATAGTTTTAACATGTTAGACAGGTTTGCGTGTGCATGTACCTTCCTACAGAGTCCCTGTTGTCTTCCACTGATTTGCTAGTATGTTCGCCAGTTGTAGTCAAATCCGGCGATGGACAATATGCAGTAGGTCTCGACTTGAGTTTGGCATGGGCTCTACAGTAATCGCAAAGGTATTTATATTAAAGTAGGTACGCTGCAGTTGTTCATGATAGGCTGCGCTTGACAAAGCAATGATAACAGATACGAAACAATCATATATATATATATATATATTTCATTATATACATATATACATATAGACATATATATATATAGATAAATACATACAAACACATACACACATACATACATACACACATACATACATATA
>NW_014040554.1:45992-47972 GCF_001186125.1 Sphaeroforma arctica JP610
TATATATACAGCCATATAGATATATAAATATACATACATACATACATACACATATATATATATATATATATATATATATATATGTATATATATATATATATATATATATATATATATATATATATATATATATGTGTGTGTGTGTGTGTGTGTGTGTGTGTCTGTGTGTAAATATATACATATAAACCTAAATATATTCAATGTACACGTGTACAAAAGTATATTTTAGGTTTAGCATTGATGCATATCTCGTTTAAATATTTGTATGATTGACGACTACGTATGTTATAATCGTATGCAGGCTCTTTAGAGCTAACATACTAAAACCTAAATACGCTTGAAATATACATACTTGCTACAGGTGATTATATATTGAGCAATATATAGGCAAGCATATATATGAGTCTGGCATCGTAAAAGTACACGGAATGAGGAATGCCTATCATATAACTCCGTTTAACGAATCTAAATCGAACCATGCACAGACCTACACAAACACACATACCTTAAAGCACGCTGCAGCCTTTTCTCTGCCAGTCTATCTCGGCCTCGTGGTTTGTGGATTCCGTGGGCACTCGTTCGCTTACCTCTAATACCAGGAGGTTCCCGCTTGTTATTTTGCGTCAACTTTTGTCGTAGGGCTGTTGCTACGACCATCGTAGCAACCCCTGCAACATAGTATGCGGTGGCATATGGTATCATCGTAGTCACGTAACAGCTGATTCAGCGCATGCAATAATCTATGAACGTCTGGTATGCAGTGGCATATACACCCACCCGAAGAGCAATGGATTTTATAACACTATCGAGAAGATACCACACACTCCGTGACTGAACCTGCTCTTGCTTTACGATTACACAGGTACCTGGGCACAGGACAAATAGTGAATGTGATCGGCAACCACTAGCCTCTGAGGTGACAACTACTTTAAATCCCAACGTGAGGGGTGTCCTTGTGACCTGGATAGTATAGGTCTGTGTTAATTGGGGAACGCAGGTAGATAATTCTAACTTGAGACCGTCCCAAGCGAAGTCTCTCCTCTCTCTCTAGTCGCCAATGTGATCCGTTCAGGTTGCGAGTTGTGACTTGTGAGTCTTTTGAGTCTTTGTGTGAGCCTGTGAGGTTGACCAATTGAACCAGAGTGGTTAGTGGTTACTGGTTTAAACACATCATTTACTGTGTTTCTTTCATTTAACTAATGTGTGCATCCTGTGCTTCTCTGGTTGTGTGACTATTGACACTGGGTATGCAAATTCACAAGTTGCCAATTTATTTAAGTATTCGTACAACGCCTGCGTGTTGAATTCAGTAGGCTATGATTCGTATTTGAAACTTGCTCATTTTTAAATAGTTTCCATTTTTATTTTTATTTTACACCCGTTCTACGTACTATAATATTACACGGTCCATTATGGGTATTCTATTTTTGAAAAGCGTTTCTAAATTATTAGATAAATTGGCAAAGAAAGAAATAGAACTAAACCCAATAGGTTCGCCTGTGTGGTTTTAAGGCTTCAGAAAGGCGCCAAGTCACATACATAGAGTGTAAACAAAAACCCTAAAACAAAAATCATTGCCTTCTAAAAATTACACACAAAATTTTTTCGTACTAACCATAGCTGTTCTATTTGAGGCTATGTTTATTAATAGGTGTGTGTGTGGAGTGTTTTCGGGCTCTTGGTTAGGAGTGTGGAGTGTTGGAGTGTGGAGTGTGGACTATGGAGGTTTGTGTTGATACTGACCATAGCAAAGGATGAATTTCCAGTGATAATAGGTATCACTATTATGCTTGAAAGTGCTTACATTTATATATAAATATGTTGTTTTAACCTACATTACTATTTACCCTTAGAAGTAGAGTAGTAGTGGAGGAACGTGGTCGATGCGTGAACCCAATGCTTAGATGCACTTCGAATCATTCAGTATGTAAACGCGCTTTCATATTCTTTACTTCAGCATGAAAACTATGTTTGCTGTAT
>NW_014040554.1:47992-48485 GCF_001186125.1 Sphaeroforma arctica JP610
TCACTTCGCCATGAGCGAAATACAGCTCTTAGGCTACCGTATATTTGAGGAAGGTATTAAAATCGACCCCGGTAAGGTGGAACACCTGTTAGATTGGCGAACACCAACTACAGGACGAGATGTGAACAGCATGTGTGGGTTTGTAAACTTCTTTTCAGATGGAGTACCACACTTGGCTGATTATCTTAAACCCTTTGGACACTTAAGATGTCATAAAGGCAAACTAGGAGACTTGTGGACTAAAGAGTGTGATGACGTATTTAAAGCGCTCAAGCACGCAGTCCAACAAGCTCCTGTTGTACAAAGACCAGTCGATGGCGTGGCTTTTGAAATAGCAACAGACGCATCAGACTTAACACTCGGAGGTAAACTATACCAGGTTATAGATAATAAACCTGGGTATATACAATTCTTTAGCCGAGCAATGAATGCATCACAATTGAATTATCCAACTGTGAAGCAAGAGCTACTAGCCATAGTAGCAGCTCTATCA